>NC_081250.1:60713123-61018518 GCF_030490865.1 Poecile atricapillus
GCTTCTATTTACTGGAGATGCTTATTGCTGTATTGGATTCCACATTACAATTAGCAATTCAAGCATCAAATGATGAAAGTTTGATTTCATTTTCAAACATATATATATATATACACACATATATATGTGTATATATATATATGTATGCATATATGCACACACAAGATGATGTCTCATCAATGTGAAATATAAAGGCTTAACAAACTGTGTAGTTACACATTTCCTGCGTATTTTCTACTACTTTTCATGTAGTATTTGGACATGGCTGACCACGCTATCAACAACTTTTCATTATTTAAATATTTAAGCAGCAAATTATAATATTTCTGCATTATAAAACTATGAAATTTCATGCCCTCTTATAAAAGGTACAAATATAAAATTGACATCGTATGAGAGGGCCTTTTGTTCAAGTACAATACTGGCTTTGTGGATAACAAAAACATATATATATAGAACAGTACTTTTTTTTCTTATTCCCTATATCATAGAACATGTGCTAATATTTAGGGAGGCCTGCTGGAGCTCTTACAGTTATTTTTTCCTGCCTGACATTACCAGTGCTATTTTCCTTTATACATCCTTCAGAGAAGCACTTGTCCAATAAAAACCTTTCTTCCTGAGGGAAATTCTCTTGCAGAATACTGTCAGCAAGAGCTGATACCAGGCAAACAGAAGGAAGCCACATTAGAGTCAGTTTCCCAAACAAATCTAAACTCACCTTCATGTTCCTCTACTTGATGAGGCAACAGGTCTAAGTTCCAGCACTGCGAACAAGCAATACAAATGTACTCACACATTTCCTGAGAGGCTTCTGGGAGACAAACAACTTTGCAGCAGCACACTATGGACTTATCAAACACATACACATTTTTGACAGTAATATTGAAGCAACAGGCTGCTTTTTTCACATCTGTGTAGCCTGTGCACAATGGGAGCCTCTTTCTGGTCAATGTCTCTGGGCACTGGTCCTTGATCCAAGAACAGAGAAGCAATGGCCTGTCCCTCTTGGTTCACTCCCATGAGCACTTGAGATTTACATGGTTCTGTTTGCTTCACTGAGAAACGGATAAATGACTAAAGAAAGGTTAGATGATCACAATAGCATATCTTTTTTTCTTATTCTTATGAAAGGGTAATAGTTACCTATCTAAAAGCATTTTATTTGTTCTTTGAGCAGAGGGTAGGAAGGACTTTGGAGGTGGAACATATGAAGTTAAACCTGGTTTTGCAGAGGCAATCAAGAAGGGTTCTCAGGAGATAATTCCGAGGGATCAAAAGTCAGTTTAGCTCTTGCACACAACTTGGGTGTTCTTACTGACAAACATTGTCACCTAATTCCTGTGAAGATTTCATATCAAAGGACAAGCAATAATCCCACTTAAAATGTTTTCTGTAAACTTCTTTCATGAAGGAGTTGATGCCCTAGGAAAGCCTTATTCCTCTAACTAGCACAAAAATCCAACCTCATGCTCATCTCTGATATGTTTCTATAAAATATGTATATGAAACATGCATGCACGTATTAATTGTAGCTGTCCATGTCTGCCAATCCAAGATTCATTTTTGTTTCTATTGGACCAAACAGGAAATCAAAGAAAAGTCCATGTCATACAACCATCATTGGGCAGCCTTTGGACCCTGCCTAGGATACAATATAAGCTTCAACACTTAAACATGAGTATGTTTAATGAACAAATTTCTTATGAGAGCAAAATGTGGAGAAGATTCTTTACAAAACATCATCCATTTCTTGAGAGTTCATGACGCATTTTAACAGTACCTCACCAGGCCCTAATAAATATTTTATTCAACTATCTCTGCTTTGAAGCTCTAAGCAGTAAAAATAGTTTTCTTAAATGACAGATGAAGGACCTGTTTTGGTCAGAGCATGATACTGAGCCAGTCTGGCAAAATAGAAAGAGCATCAGCTATCACTGTGCACTGAAGTGCCCAAGAAGTTACAACTGATTTACAAGGTGAGTTAAAAGTTTGGGATGTGTTCCATATAGGAATTAAATGGAGAATCTCCAGGTGAGAATTTTTTGGGACCTTCATTTTTTCTTGACCACATCAATCATTAGTTATTTGATTGTTAATATTCAGTGACTCAATCACTTGGAAATACAAAACAAAAATAGCAATTTTTTTTTGACACTTTAGGAACAAGTACATGAATCTTGAAGTTCAGAGATGGACTAGCTATGCCAAGTAAGAAATTACTTGCCCGCAATTATTTCTATCCCTTCATCAACCCTAAGATGGATATATGAGGTTAGAATAACAAAAGTAACTATTCATCAAGCACTAGAGATTAAAAGACTTTCACCTGCACCTTTTCCTCCTCCTCTGCCCCACACATGCAGTAGGCTAGGGAAAAAAGCAAATGACAACCAATCCTCCAGGCAAACAACCTCAGCCTTCCAGACTGCTGTAGGCTAGAAAAATAATCTTATATCAAGTAAGCAGATAGACCTCCTTGAGGAATCATTCTGGACTGGGAAAGAGACCATACCTTGTACCATAAAGCTATCTCTTAAATAGCTGGTAAAAGAATCGTCTGTGTATCAGCTGGCCTGGACGCAAACTGGGGAATATGAACAGGAAGTCTGGAAAAAAGTAAGATATTCTTGGACCATCATTGCCTATTAATTCACCAAGTTAAAAACCATCAGGACTTCCATGTTAACCCTGGTGTAGGGACACTGTGTGGAATGCCACAAAGGTGAAGTGCCTCCTTCTGAGCAAAGTAAGCTTCCCTTTCAAAGCAGTGGTTTGAGGTTCGCCCACGCAGGAGTGAAATCATCAAACCAAGGTCAGTGATGTCATTCAGGACATTCCCAGACCACAAAGCACAAGTGTGACTCACTTCTCGAAGTCTAGGAGTGTCTGGAAGTGCCTAAGGTGCTGTTTGAACTTTCTTCTAGAGGTGAATTTCAACCACAGATGTGAAAATGATTGAGGGTCAAATATACAGTAAAATGGATATTCTCTAAAGGGAAGGGAAGAGGGAGGAAAAGAAAAAAAATAATGCTGGCACACTGGAGAGCAGGGCACCAAAGGAAGCACACAAGATAGGGTAGAGAGCCTCCATGACTTTGAGCTTTGAAGCTGAGCATCCCAGGAAGGCCTGGCTCTCTTGCCTTTGTCTGGCAATCTAAGGTAAAATCTTTAGCGACAGAAATAAAATGGAAACACAAACTCTTCTCAGCTATACTTTCCCAAAGTTTGGCTCAGGATATCTAAAGGGGCAGGAGCCAAGCTTTTATGGTTTTAGGCTTTTTAATCTGGGGCATACAAGCTGGTCAATGCTCTTGGTGATTGTACAACAGATTGCACCACCCCACGTGCCACAAAATCATCTGGTGAGCTGCAGTGCAGTTTGCAGCATCTATCCTGCAGACATCCAAGATGATAACAACAGAGGCTTCTAACTGTGGTAATAGGTGTCTTAGGAATAGCAAAGGAGGTGTAGGTACCATCTGCCTCTCTTTGTGTTACGTTCAACCCAGTTACTATCAGTTCATCCAGATTGAAAAACTTTATTACACCCAACAACAAAACCAAGGAATTAAAAAAAAGAGAAAAACAACAAGAGCAAATATTCTCTCATGTTCAGTCACTAAAGGTGGAACAAGAATAACCCTGGTACAAATATTTCAGTCAAATAAACAGAGGAATTCAGTAGATGCCAGGAAATCTACAGTAGAATCTCATTTAGGAAACTGTAACAGCCTGCACAGTAGGCTTCAGCATAGTGTTTTCATATGACATCCTAACAACAAAAGCTGATGAAATTTCATATTGTTCACAGTGAAAAGAAAACACTGGTTCTTTTTCCACTGTCTTTGCATTGGTTTAATCTTGCCCCCGTGTATTTTAACCTAAGCCAGTTTGGGATGTTAACAGCATACAAATATGCTTTTCCTGTGAGCTGCTGGGAAGGCTTTTTTGAGCTGAAATTGTGTTAAGCTGATTACTTCTTTTAATTTCTCCTTAATAATTGAGCATTTTTAATTGTTTGAATCTTAACAGCTGATATAGCTGTTTAGAGAGTCAGGGGATGCAAATGAAGACTGAGAAATTATTTCAATATAAATGTATGATCTCTATGCCATGGCAACAGCAATTTTTCATTAAATTATAGATTCCTCAGGGTTGCTTTTTCCATATTGACAAGATCATTTCATAGGGAGAGGAGGTAAGGGAAAAGAGAGATCTTACTGAAGAAACAGAATTGTTATGACGAGCAATTAACAACATATATCTCAGCATGTCACAGTGGGTCTTCTCCTTTCATTTCACGAAATAGACTGATTATAAAAATGCTTCCCATTTGAGTGCCACAACCCTAATGCAGTTTGCATCAGGCTGCATTTTCCCTCAGGCTGAAAAATACTGTCATTGACAGGAACACTGGATGTGTTGAACCTGCCATCACCAGCCTGAAAAACCTCTGTCCTCACTATTGCTCACACCTTCTAGTGAACAACCTGCTTGTGCAGATGGGGCTATTTCAGTTCCAGTAAAGAGTCTGCTGTCACATGGATTCACACTCTTCCATTTCCCCCAAATATATATATATATATGCTGTTTTCTTAATGTAATCTCTTCTCTTTAAAATCCACGCAAACCAATCCAAACCCCAAAACCATTACACCAAAGCAAGCCCAGAAGCCTGCATAGAATGCAGTCCACAGGCACTTTAAATGAATGATCCACAAGGAGTGGAAATAATGTAAAGGTATATTTGCACAACTTCATTACCTGCATTTGTAGATCACAGCAATGATGGTATTGACAGAGCTGTGAAAAAATGTGTCTTGGTACATACTAAGGTTTTGTTGTGGGGTTTTTTTTGTATTTTCATTGCTTATATGAACTATAGTGTCTTCTCATCACATGCACATGGACTCCCTCCTCTCATAACACTTGTGAGGAGTTTGGTGCCTTTTGTTATTTTTGGCTGGGTTTGGATTTCCTTACTTGCTTGTTTGCTTTTAAAGACTCCTATCAGCCTGACCTATTCAGAAATCTGGTAAAAATGGCAGAAAATGCTTGCAGAGTGATCTTGCCCCCACATTTGTTAGCTTCATGATACATGTAATTCTCTGTTAGGAGCACCTAGGAGATGACTGCCTCCTGCTGCTAGCCAGCCCTGCACCAGCCATGGCAGATCATTAGAGAAAATTACAGAATCACAGCTGGCTGCTGGTTAGCAAAACCCAGTCTTCTGCTCTAATTTTGAAGAGAAGGGAGGCAGGACAATATGCTGCAAATTTTTTTCTACAAATTACTTCAAATTATACATAGAAAGGAAAATAACATAAACACTTACAATATGTTTCTCTCTTCCCTATGCTTTCCAAATGTAGTTTATCCACATTTTCTAACCAATCATTCCACTAAAGCCAGTTTATTAGTGGTGGAAGGTTTACTGATATGTTCGGAAAGTATACACTTGTCACAGAACAAATCCCCTCTGTGTTTTACATACAGTGGGTCAATTATTTCATTTGAAGGCTTGAATGACATTAGGCAGAAGTGCACAAAGGCACAACTTCAGATGCAGTAGTGGCTTTGCCTCATTTTATAGGTCAATCATACAGTATTTTAGCCTAACATTTGTTCAAAATGATCCATCTCACTTTTGCTTCAAGGTTGTATTTGCTTTGCTATTTCGACAAAGTGACCTACAAAGTTTCTGGAAACACCAAGTTTGGTAGTTGTCTAGTCTAACAGTCTCCAGGTATGTAAATGAGCTGTTTAGTACATAAATTGTTCTCAGGAAGGTTCATTGTCTAGAGTTGTAAAAGAAGAGCAATAAAAATTATCTTCTGTTATTTAGACAATAAAAATGGCAGATCTTTACTAAAGGTTCACTTCTAAAACCTGTTTTTCTAAGCATCCCACTCACTCAGAGTACAGGGCTGACTGTTGGCACTGAAGGTTGCATTAAATGGTTCAGAAAAGCAAGGAAAGGAAAAGCACAAGCCTGTTCCCCTTTATAGATTTATTCATCATGAAGAGAGGCCACTGAAAATGGGGTGTGTTTTTCCCAGACTATTTTACATTCAAAACAACAGCCCTGTCTGCACTGGAAAATTCCACAGTATGTGGAGACCTACAGAGGGACTGAATGAAGAGACTTGGAGAAAGAGGTACATGTCTGGACTAGACTGAATAGGGGTAACTATGCCCAGAATAAATCTCACTTAGACCTCCTGAAGTTCCTTCAGGAAGGTAAAAAAAAAAAAAAAATAAAAGAAGCACCAGGTCATAATTTGCCTGATAATTCTAAAATTAATAGTATTTCTGACAACTGAAAAAACCTCCCATTCTTCTCCATCTGACACCTCCTTTCAGATATTGCTATACAAGAAAATCAAGAGGAGAGCTGGAGAAGTTGCATGGTCTTAAACAATTTTTGTGGTGGTCAGTGATATCACTGAAAGCTGATAGTGCTCAGCTCCCTCCACTAAACTGTGGCTGTGCTGAACAAAATGTGTACACACATGCATGCACCCCCACTTTGACAAAGATACAGCATTTTCTTTGCCCTGTTCATCAGGTGTTCATAAACTCTTCAGTGCTAGCTCAAGCTGTATTGCTGTGAAATCATAAGCAAGCTGAGGAAGGCTTTTATATGAAGAGTGTGGGCATTCAATACTCTGATGCTCTCTGTAATGCACATTTAGCCCCACACATGCACATAACACCCTCACATAAACACCATCTGTCCATGAGGGAAACGTGTTCATTATGGCTACTCAGAAAACTCATTAATAACTCCAAGGTGTGTTCAACTGGATCTAAATATTTTTTCTTATCTTTCAGGCGCTAGTAGAGCTGGGAAAGTACCCTGAGAGCTGTGAGAGCATTCAGGGAACTAGACTGAAAGTTAACAGAGCTTCTACTTTGCTTCTAGAATAACCATGTTATAAAAATTTTACTCTAAGAGCCTTTCCAGATGTAGCTAGATAATACTGAACTCTGTTTCCACTAAGAGATTTAGGAATTGTATTAGCTCACATGGAAATAATTTTTTAACTAGCTGGGAGTGGTTCCCTTACAGTTCCTGAAGCGGTTCCCCCATGCTCATATCCCCTCCTCTCTGGCTCATTTTAGGAGCTACACCCAGTGTGCAAAATGACCTCTGCACCTAAAGAGGCACAAATTGTTTTGTGCATGGAAGGAAAGTAATATGGTCACTGACAGGCTAAAAGCACTATAAGAGCCAAGCTTTGTACAGTTTTTACCTGACAAAAGCCAACAAAGATGGACCTGCTTTCATCATGCTGGATCCTTGCAGGGCTCTTGAACACTATGACCAATGCAGCTTCCCATATGATGATGTAAGAAACTGAGAAGCTTGGAAAACTGGACTTGTATTTTCCTGAAGTCTGTAAACTTGAAAGATCCTCATCATATAGTCTGAAGGTCAGAAAAACAGGATTATATAAAGATCAGTGATGGTGGAAGAAAATACACTTGTATTTAGACATTTGTAACAGCAAAGATTCGGTGCTGTATCCTGAGCCATCAGGATATCTTTTTAATTGAACTTTGTCTCTTGTCTTTTACCAGATTCTTTGGCCTACTCATGTAACTTTTTTTTTCAACATCAATCTGTGTATATTTCCAAAGTATTAGACTCCAAAATATCACAGCAGTCAGGATAGCTTATAAAGAGCAATCTTTTGCACAGACATGTGCAAAATCTTTTCCTCTTCTTATAAAGAGCAATCTTTTGCACAGACATGCAAGATAGGAAAACAAGAGGCTGAGGAAGGAAATTCAAGTGGGGAACAGCAGCTAGATGACAATCTCAATGCTGCAGAAAAAAGTGAGTAAGGTGATCAGCCAGAGAGATTAATTATCTGCAATATAATAAATATACAGAATTATTGTCCAAGTAAAAGATTACTCAGGTAGATAAGATGGATTGGTTAGAAGGGTAGAACAAAGGAAAAAGCACTAGGAAGACAATGGGACCACACTGTCTCTTCAAGGCAGTTTGAAATATGCAGTTCTCTGCTTTGGATCTAGCTCATTATATGAAGCCAAATGCCTCAAAGAACCACATCCACTCACCTTAGGGTCTCCCTTCTCTCTGCTCTCCATCACTCCACTGGAATCAGGTTTTCTACACTGATACTTTGTGCAATGTCTATATGAAGGACCATCACTCTGTGGCGATGGTCTCCCACACCTGTATGTCACTATAAAAACAATCCCACCAAGTGCAAGACATGCAGCAGACAGAGCCCATACAGGCTCTGTGCTTGCCTTGTGTTATCTAAAGGTACTAAGACCAGCACCAAGCTGCAGCCACAGCACCAAATTACAGGTGTTTGTCCTGCTCAGATTCCCCCAAACAAGTTTCTGTACACAAAACTGACACAAAGGAATCAATTTATTCTTCCTACATAAACGACTTATTATAACTATTGTTACATATTTGGGAGTAAGTCACCCCACTACTTCAGTATGAGTGAGTGGAAAGAGATATTTGGCCTGGTTATATTAATAATTTAATCTGTCTTTAAAACTGCATTAAATCTGCCCAGTGCATACCCTCTACTCAGAATTTAAATTGTCAAGTTAGTTTATTGATTAATTTAATTTTCTTCTGAATACAGCATTTGCATTTTAAAATTTTAATTTCATTACTCCTGTATTTTTGTTGTTTATCATTCACCAGGAAACTAACCCCAGAAATTTTATTATTCTGTATTAGGATAAAGCATTAATGGCTATTTTGCTCACAATCCTCAGAATGCAAATAGAGGAGCTGACACTGTGCTTTAATTGAATTTTACATGCCAGTTTGGAGTCACTTCCATTTAAATACAACTTAAATGTGGGTGACAGTTTGAATATCACTATGCTGTAAGTCAAGAAGACAAACCAGTCAACCACAGCCTCACTAACTCTATGGATTTCCCATCTTGCTAATGTAATTCCCTCCAGTTTACACGTCTCCTAAGCAGTATTTTTGGAAGTAAACAACTGCAGGAAGAAACCACCAGAATCAAAGAAGGCTTGACTTATTTCTATTGACCGAATTGGCCATGTGAGATCTGGGGCCGTGCTCCGGGGAGAGCAGAGCTGGCAAGTACAAGACCTTTGTTACATCTGGACCCACTGGTTATTTCCCTGTGAGTTGCTGAAGCATTCTTAGTTCCAAATCAAACAAATACGAGCTAGTGTGCCCTGCTGCCCTGAAACTGTACAAGCCAAAGACAAGGTGTATGGAGCACGACGTGTACACCACAGTCCCCCAAAACAAGGGGAGCCTGTGCTTCTCCTCATCAGACTGGTTTGATTCACATAGTGATCATATGCAGTCTGTTTCAAAAAACAGGCAATTCTTATTATCACACACCAGGGAATCAGATGTCCTTTCAGAGCTACATGTACTGGAACAACCTCCACTGTCAGTCTCTCTTTTTACTCTCTTTCCCTCCTTTTATTTTCAAAAACTTAATTTTTACTATTTACTTTAGTATATGAAACAGCTGCTTCATAGTAAGATAAACTTGCCAAGTCTGAGGCATCGAAGCCTGACCAAGTTTTGCAAGGTATGATTTATGGTTCCGTTTTTCTTGTACAGTATGTGGAGAAGCCAAGAATAAACAAACCTTTTAGGTATCAGGAATCCAACAGTCTTGTATCTTAGCATAGCCAGGGTGACACAACTTGTCTAAATATATTTTTGTTAGATTTTGGCAATATTGTTCCTCACCAGGCTTCATGTAAACCTGTAGAGAGTATAGAGATATTAGGAATTCATTCAAGTGGCCCATATCACATAATTTCCCTATTACAATAGGCAGTTCACAAAACTTAGGGAATGCCAGCATTGCAACAAATGCAAAATATTTTTAAAAGATAATCCCATTTATTTTTAAAATGAATCCTAGAAATAGAAACTCCCATATACATCTTTATATATATTTTAGAAATAGGGGAGACATACTTATTTGAAGTAGATTTGCATAGCCACACAGTTTGGATTTTATTAGCTGGTTAGACTTAATTTAAAAAAGAAAAAGGCTGGATTTTACAAAAGCACTACCTTTTCATTGTTATTGTTTTTATTTGTTTGTTTGTGGTTTTGGGTTTTGTTTTTGTGTAGCCAGAAGCATCACAAAACAATTCCAGCTAATTTGGGCCAAAAATATTGAATACATATTGTATTCTATTTCCACATACCAGAAAATGGTTTATTTTAAAACCAAATTAACCAGAAAAAAATAAGCACCTCCAGTACAAAAGCACACATCAGAGACCCAGGATCTGAAGTCTGAAGCAGTGCTACTGAGATGTTTATTTCACAAAGGTCTGTACATGGCAGGAGTCACTCTCAGCCTCCACCAGTGCCAGACAACACTGATGTCAGTGGCTCATCACTGCCAGCCTCCTCGCTGAAACGTGACCCTCCTTGTGACAATAAAGTGAAAGCAAAGCTCACACTGAAAATGAAAACAGAAGATTTACTGAGCTGAATGTTGTTCTGCAAATACCTGTACATGTACCTGTACAGCACCAACAATTCTCCCGTGTCTCTGGTGTCCAGTGCTCTGCTGAACTCCCCAATAAGTGCAGCATATTTCTCTAAGGGCTTTGTTTGCAGAACTGTGTGGGACACCAAGCAAAGTTATACTCTCCAGATTCTCAATCAGTTCATTAGGAAATAACCTCTTAAAGCTCAGGGTGTTTGGACTGATTTTAATGGTCTATACTGTTGAATTTTGAAAGATATACATTATATGCAGTCCTCACCTTTTTACTTGGACACATGTGGAACTCAACAAGATTTCCAGTGTGGATGGAAGGAGTTTTTATGCCACTGGAACAAAGACCTTCATGGTGATCTTTTTTAAGTAGAGATTTCAAAAGTAAACCTGTATTGCCAAAAACAAGAATAAGGATGACACCTGGAAGTCAGATATTTGGATGTGAATTAAGAGCGAGGAAAAGAGCAGCAGTTGCTGGAGAGTGAGCAGAGATTCATGGGGAGAAAAGTGTAGATTTGGTGTGTCTGTGTGGATGCTTGTAAACATTGTCATCTCAACTAAAAAAAAAAAAAAAAAATATTATCAGCTTTTAGAAGACAAGGCTCTGTCTCTATAGCAACAAAGCAAAGACCTGGAAGGACAGAACTTCCCCAGACAGGGTAGGTACACAGACCTGAGGTGGCTGCGTAGAGACTAAAGCCTCACTTCTTTTTTTTCTGATTTACAAGTTACACATTCAGGGCTTGACAACATCAAATTAGAATAAGCACTCTTGTAAACCAAGTACATTACAAAGGTATTTATTATTACATGGTATTTAAACATACCATTTTCTTTACAATGAAAATCTACTTCTACATTTAAAGTTAATTTTGCCTGGAACAGAGGTTTCATGATGAGATAGAAGCAGTGGGATGGGGAGGAAATGTAAGACTTGGTCACTAGGGGAATTTGTTTTTAGGTCTTGTTTTTGACTGTTCATGACTAGGGTTTTACACCTTTCTCTGCCAAACATTTAGCAGGAAGCTGGCACAGCTACAATAGGCACAGTCTGTCCATCTGAACCTGCAAGACGCACCTGATGATAAAGTAGATGAAAAAACCTGTGTGCAAGACATGAGGTACTTGATAGTAAATAAAAGACTCTCTCACTCTTCACTCCACACTAACATGTTTTGGGTAATATTTGTGACAGTAATCAGACTTCAAATTAAACTTATTAATACAATTTCTTGGTAAAAAAAAAAAAAAAAGAAAAGGTTCATTTCTATTGGAAAGATGGATAGAGTATGGAAAAAATAAATGAGAGAAAAAAAATATTTAGTTAATTAAAAAAGAAAACTAGTGAAGGCCAGGATCAGGAAACAGCAGTTTGTATCAACCTATTAAACTGAAGGATAACAAGCTCCAGAGGGAGGAATTAAACAAGTTGAATGAGCCTTCAAGTCTCAGAAGAGAATTAAAAAGCATAATGTCTCATGTTGGGAAGATTGAACCTTTCTTTTGGTTTAGACAAAATAAAATTTATAGCTTTGTTTGGCAGCCATAAGTATTTTTTTTAAAGTCTAAAATAAACATTTAGATTCCATTTGTGCAGTTCTCATAAAAGCAAACTCTGTGTTTCAGCTGATGGGAATATTTCAAGAAATAATAGTGCCCTTCAACCTACAGGTACACAGACAAACATACAACTGCAAGATCAGCAGCTGCCCGTTTTTCTCAGACTTCTGTAACCACAGTCATTGAAGCTGCCCCACAGAACCACATAATCAAAAACTCTTTAAAAACCCACAAACCCCAGACAGCCAAGAAAAACAAAACTTCCCCAGAGAAAGATACAGCCATAGATTAATTTTTCCCCTATTTTATGGTGGCCTAAGTGTACAAAGTGTCTCAAATGCAGTTTGTCCGAACACAATTAACAAATATGTCAATGCTAGATCTCCTTAGGACATGACAGAAGGCAGTAGTGGCAGTAAACAAATGTTCTTGATTCAAGGCCCCTTTTAGCAGAACACTGTGAGGCAGACTTGGTGCAAATGAGAAGGCCAGTGAAATCAGACACACTTTGCTTTTCCTGAGCCAAATCACTGCTGAGAATTCATCAACAATCCATAATATGTTAAGAATGATGGAAATGATTCTATACCGTCTGTGATGTACAGGTGTCTTTAATTATATTTTCCAAGCATGAGAAACAGCAGTCATTGGCAGATAAGTAAGAAAAAAAAAGATTAGAACATAAGAACAACTGAAGTTTGGCAGAAAATGACTCCAGTGCTCCCAAAGAAAGAAGCACATTTATACATAGTACTGCCTAGAGAAGTATCTCTTCTTCCATTCAGAGTAGGGTGGGTGGAAGGGTGAATGCCCTTTTGCACTAACTTTTCCAGATGCCCCTAATTATCCCCCCAGATGTGAGGAATGCATCTTTCTCATGTGGAAAAGGATGACAATCAGAAGGTTCTGTAAAAATCTCACTCAACTCTGCCACTGGATGTACAGATTTGTGCTTAAGTTTATAATTTCTAAAAAAAATATTTTGGTATTTACTTTTTATTAAGTATCTGGATAGCAAATAATACATAAGATTTTAATAATAAACAGGCAATGTTTCCGATATTTTCCTGAAGTAAGCCCCAAAATTAAAAATGCAGTTTACAGAAGGACCAAACATTTTTGTGATAAGGTAAATCAGATTTTTCCATCTGCAGCTTGAATGTGTTCCAGCTACAGAAATCAATAGCTTCAGAGGTCAACAATGTAGAGGTGCATAGGCTGAATCCTGAAGTGAAGAGGCAGCTAGTGCTGGAAAAATGCCAAAGCTACACTGAAATTACTGGTGGCACCCTGACCTGACACAGCAAACAGAGGAGGGCATGTTGGTTAGGCTTTCAGTGAAATCATCCACAGTACTGGAAAAATGCAGAGCAGTAGCAGGAAAAACAAGGTATTATTAGCCCTTTCAGGAAAAATGGGTTCTGTCAGGGCAACAGAACTGCTGAAGTTAGTAAAAGGAAGTATTGCTTTCCCTGTCTGATACCATCTGTGAGGAGGTGAACCCAGAAGTACTAGGTAAGTGGGTAGGAATTTTTAGCTACCAAACTTACTGAAAACCAGCTGAGTCAAAGAGCAGACAGTCTATCCCCATTGGAAAGAGTGTGTTTGTTCAGGAAAATGAAAAACTGGAGGACTGTGATAAGACAGACAGATGGAAATGGGGAATAGAAGCAATAGAAATTAGCAGAATTAGAGGGGGAGCAAGTCCTTGTTTTGTTGTGGGACCCCTTGGCTAAGCACACAGCAAGGTGTGTCACTGGCTGTGTACAGCTCTTCCCTACAGCGCTCTGCAGAAGGGACACTGCTATCCTACCCATTTTGGATCAAATCTCTTGCTAGAAGGTTCTTTTAGCAACATATTTCATGAGGCAAATTTCAATTGCTGAGTGCCAAAACAACTATCCCTGTGGGATGGTAGGACCAAGCTGTTTAATTGTAGACAGGTCCCTTTCTTCCACTGAGAGCATGGAGAAGGACAGTGCCACAGCCCTTTTCCCATGCCACAACAAAACACTTGCACCTACGTACTGGGGCTTTCCTGAACAGCCAGCAGGACCCCAGCCCTGGTCAGACAGCCCAGCCTAGCACATGCACATGGAAACTGTGGAGCAGACAGTTCCTCACCCAAAAGTTGCCCAAGAACCAGGAGAAGGACTTAGCTGCTGCAAGCAAAGGGCAATTCATGCTCTTTCTCTTAGCCAGCACCTTTGCAGTTCCTCACGAGACCTACCTGGGGAATGTGAATTGTCTCCTTTCAGCTGGGAACCTCCTTAAGCTCACCTCCCTCCAGCAAGACTGGCTGAATGTCCCTCGAATGGTGAAGAAAGGAGGCCCTAGGAAGAGGACAGCTGTTATAGAGAGGTACTCACTTTCACTGAAACAATCCATTTAGAATTTCTCTTTTCTAAACAATCTATACTTTTAATCCAACTATGGAAAAAGGGGAGGAGTGATTGCACTGGCCACAAACCAGACACTCCTGCTGTGGAATATGACTTCAATTAAGAATGAAATGTAGGAGGAGATGCTTTTGCCGTCTTTGTTAAACTGAGCAATAGCCTTGTCGAGCCATAGATTTCACCAGGATTTCTCCAGAGGACAGATACTTAGCACCAGAAAGAGTGGGCCAGCCATGTGGGTTGTAGCAATATCTATGGATGCTTCACAGATCAAAGCCACATTATACCAGGCACTGAGCTAACAAACCACAAAGCTCACCCAGTGAGCTGCTAGTTGCACATGTGCAGGAACACTGGCAAATGCAGGTGCCTGGGTGCAGCATTGGGAGTAGCAGATTTGCAGCACAGAGTGGCCTCCTCCAGGGCCATCACCCCATCAGGAGGACTGCTGCTGATTTTTGTAGAGCAATACACCAGTCTGTCAGACACCACTGACCCCAGCCAGAGGGGCAGCAAGAAGGCATGATCCAATGAAATAAAAAGTGTTGGGAGGGGAGGGTTCAGTACAAGTTTCTCACAGAAAGGGTGGTCAAGCACTGGACCGGGCTGCCGAGGGAAGTGGCTAAGTCACCATCCCTGCAGATATTTAAAAGATGTATAGATGTGGTTGGTACTCAGGGACCAAGGTTTAGTGGTGAGCTTGGGAGTGCTGGGTTACCAATTGGACTTGATCACCTTAAAGATCTTTTCCAACCTAAAAACATTTTACAACCTAGTCCATTCTATGATTTGCAGGATAAGCAGCACCCACAACATGCAACTATTAAAACATGATCAAATATTTTTTAATTTATCTTCCTAGAAAAATTTTATCCACCTTAATTTCCTTTAAATACATTCAAATACAACTCTTTCTTGCCTTCACTTTTCCATTTTCAGCCAGCACTTAATGAATTCCTCTCCCCAACACATTCTCCCTATCCTGACCCCTTTCTTTTCCCATTCCTCCTCAGCTTTCCCCTGAGAAAAATGTATTTAAAAATATATATATTGTACTAATGCTTGAAATTTTCTTTCTGGTTCCCCCTACTAATGTGCATGAGAGCTCCCACAGAGTGCAGCACCTTTCAGAATCTGGCATTGACCTCTACCAAACCTCAGCACAATAATCTGGTATTTACTTAATTGCTAAAAATAAAATACTTTTCCTAAATAATATTTCAAAAGGTTTGTTCTGTTAATAAAAGAGACTGAACATTGTTACTGAACAAGCAAAGTCTTATTTTCTGACTCTGAAACTCAATATAACTAAGTAGAGATTAATATCAAATTCCTAAGTAACATAGCTCTGCTAATGTCAATTATTTTTTGCAAACACTGTATAAGTTCTGATTAATGAATCAAATCTGTTCAACCTGCACCAGTGCACAAGCCCGTGGTACTTTATTTGACCTTGAGGTGATTGACTGTATGTTCCTTTCCCCAAAGGGTATTTTGTGCCTTTTTACTTTCTTGTTCAGCCTTTTGATATCCACAGACTGCAGAGTCGGTTGCAACAGTGACATCCAAAAAGGAAAAAAAAGGAAAAAAAAAACCCACACAGATGGCTCTTAGCTCATGCATCAGGACTCAGACTTTACTAAGAAAAAAACCTTCCCAAAGCAAAAGACATGGATGTCAAAAAATAAAATAATGTATCCTCCAGACTAAGATGCAAAGTGGGAGGCAACATGGCACAGACAACACCTGTTTGTCCTCTTGAAGCCTTCAAACTCTCTGGTTATCTTCTCTGATCCTATTCTTGCTTTCCCTAGGGAAGGCAGTGCTTCATGCGTACTAAATTAATCACAGAGCTTTTACTGCACAAACGGGCACTGCTGCTAAAGTGCCTCTAGCAATAGTTTGAGGTAGGTGTCTGCATCCAGGCAACATTTTCAGAATTACCCTACTGGGTAGGAAAAGGGCAACATCCACTCATTTTTCAGAGGCTGTCAGGAGACTATAGCATAATGCTACAGAAATTATCTTACACATATAGCACATCAATAAAAGCTAAGCTTTTACTAGGGACATTAGCATTTTCTACACCAAGCTTCTATCAAAGCAATGTCACAAAAAGGTGAAAGAGGCCCTTGATTTGACTTCTTAAAAAAAGTCCAACTCTAAACACCTTAAAGAAAACAGATTTTTTTTTTTTTCCTACCAAAAAGTAATATTTAATTTGGAGAAGAGAAGCTCACGTGTATGACCGAGTTTACTTGGCATGAAATTTTTAAAATTATGACTGCCATACCACACATGTGCTAATCATGGTTACCTGAAGAGCAATATGTATTTTGTGTCTGACTTGCTGTAGAAGACCCAGGGCTGTCAGGATTACTTGGCATTTTTCAAATACATATAACCATACTGAAGTGTTCCGTGTTTCATAAAACTGAATTTATTTGAGTGATCCAGCCAAAGTAGTTCAGCAATCTTCGGAGAAGTGCTAAAGAATACCACTCCAGCCTTACTGCACTCCCTTCAAGGAGAAGGGAGGGGAGCAGCCACACTGGTACTGCACAGCCAGCACAATTCCTGACAGATATAATTCAGCAATACAAATTTAACTCAGTTCAGGAATAAGCCCAAGATCATATTTCCATTTGATTAGCCAAGGCATATGGATTTTATGCTTGCTACAGTTAGAGAGACAATGACTTGAGCTGATAGTAAAGATAAGTGGTCAAAATCCTAATCCCTCAACGTTTTGGAAGAGATTTGAAATGCTAGTGTGAGTTCATATTGTGTCAGCACTCCGCATTACGTGGCTGAGGCCTTTTTGATCTAGAGACCGTGAAATCCGACTTGCTGCCAAAACACAGACCCACGCTGCACCCCTACTGCTATTGCTCTTAGACATATCTTATCTATTTCTGGCTTGGAAAGCTGGGAAAGGAAGGTCTGGGGAGCTTTTTTTCAAACTTCGCTGTCCATCAGATTGTTCTTTTTCTGGGTGTCCACACAATCAAGAAATTGAGACAGAGAACTGAGCTGAGCAGCTCCTCTCAACCTCAAGAGCTCCTTGCGAAGCTGAAACGATTTTTGATAAGTATTTCATTAAGAGGGAAAAATGTACACATTCACCGTGCAAGGTTCCCACAAGAAGTACCTCAATTTCCTTCCACATGATCTCGGGCAAAAACATTTTCTAGAGCACAGGGAGAGCCAAATTCACCCAAGGTGAGTTTGGCTGAGGGACTCCAAAGATGAACGTGGCTCAGTTTGCTGCTCTATCCTCCCCTCCCCCGGCTCCAAAACATTGCCAGCTGGGCTCAAAACACTACAGTGATATTTCCTTGGCAAGGCTCTTTATAACATGTTTAAGAAAACTAATTATTAGAAACACAGCCCACCTGCTGCATATGTTCTTCACTCCAAAATGAGCTAGGTATCAGACAGAAGGGAAATAACAGTAGGATCAACTATTGATTTTCAGGTTAAGAACAGCCTCATCAAAAACAAGGCAAATATGACTATCATGGATAATTATATGAATTTAGCACACCCTTGTAAAAACTACAACAACAGGTGAGCTGTAATCTTCCTAAAAATTTGTTTCCCATTGAAATAAAAGCATTAGACTTCTGAATGGCTGTTTAAAATAAAGGCAATAATTTGTTTCCAGCTGGTACAATCATTTAATAAAATGACTGTTGTGCCTCCAGGAAAAATATTCTTCTTTCCTTGGCAACAAACATGATTACCCTGGTTTTGGACCACCAGTTAAGTCCATCCACGAAGTGTTCTCATTCTAAGTACATGACATTGAAAAAGAATTATTTGCCATATGGAATATAAGAAACTTCAAAAAAGCATCCCAGAATGTGCAAATGATTTGGGGAAAACATAAAAAAGTCTAGCAGAAGGTTGAAATCACTTCACTATTATAATTATTCACCTAATGTTTTAATAATAATAATAATTATTTAAAAAAAGCACTCTTGCTCTCCTTTCAACCAAATCTAAACTCCATACTTTGTAGGTGTTAAAATTAGCACCTTCAAGCTGCAGGGAGATAAGGAAAAGAGACAGCTTCCAAACAGCAATAGACCGGATGCAAATAATACCTGGAGCTGTAGTTAATTATCTTGCTCATGTTAATTGGCCTTGTTTGTCAATAGCCAAAGAAGAATGAGATACTAGGTGGTGTAGAAGGGTTAATGTAGCACTGTTTTAAGGCTGCTTCCTTTAAAGGTATCATTTACTTAATGTATAATAACTATTTCTCCAGGCTGCAGAGCAAATATTTGAGTAATAAAAGCAATAGCAATGATATTGTTGCTTTTTTTTCTTTTCCTAAAGCACAAATAACAGAGAGAGGAATAAAGCTGTCTATGGCAGAACTGTCCCAGTGGTACAGTACATTTTTCATCATTTTGATGAAGCAGTTTGTTTCAGCAAAATAGCTGTGTGTTTACGAAACAAGGTTATTTAGTACATTAAGCCTGAAGCTGACATATATTGTTTCCAAGCAGCAATTTGAATGGTATAAAGAATACACTTTATTTTCTTGTTCCGATGTGTACTACTTGTAAAAATGAAAAATAAGATAAGGAGAGATATGTCTGATAGCATTTCTTAGAAATTCAGTCAACAGCAGCTCCATATTATGGAGCCAGGGTGCAGTGAGGTGATCGTAGCTCAAGCACACATTCCTAATAAAGGAGCACAAATGTACAAGGAGGATGGGAATAGCTGTAGGAGCTGCAATTCAATGAGAGAAGCAGCTCATAAAAAAGTCAAGCGCAAAGTCCTGCATCTGAGTTGGGGCAGTCCTAAGCACAAATCACGCCTGGTGGAGAATGGATTAAGAGTGCTCCTGAAAATAAGGGCTTGGGATTGCTGGTGAATGAAAGGCTGGACATGAGCCCTCAATGTACTCTTGCAGTCCAGGAAGCCATTTGTGTCCTGGGCTGCATCAAAAGCAGACCAGCCAACAGAGTGAGGAAAGGGATTGTCCCTCACTGCTCCACTCTGGTGACACCCCACCCAGAGTGCTGCATCCAGCTCTGGGGTCCCCAGCACAGGAAGAATATGGGCTTGTTGGAGCAGGTACAGGAGGACCACAGAAATGATCAGATGGTTGGAGACCCACTGTTATGAGTAAGCACTGAAAGGGCTGATTCAGCTTGGAAAAGAGAAGGTTCTGGAGACATTTTTATGGCTTTTCAATACTTAAAGTGGACTTAAAAGGAAGATCGGGACGAATGTTTTTGTGGGGTCAGTTACACTATGTCAAAGATTAATGTTTTTAAAGTATAAGAAGGTAGATTTAGAATACATATAGGTTAAAAAAAAAATATGAATAGGTGTAAAACACTGGAAGAGATTTCCCAGAGAAGTTGTGGATGCCCCATGCCTGGAAATGTTCAAGGACAGGTTGGACAAGACTCTGAGCAGCCTGACCTAGCTGAAGATGTCCCTGCTCATTGCAGGGGGTTGGATTAGCTGAAACAACCCAAATGAATTCTGTGAAGAAATTCATAGTCCTCACCAAAAACATTAATCTCTCCTTTTGAAGGAATGTAGCAGGAATATCAAAAGCAATGGGAAATAAATACTTCAGGAAATTTTGTTGAGTTATAGAACCACACTGTAAAGTGGCAGGTATACAACAACACAAAGACATATTCAAACCCCAGATATTTATTACAGACTATAACTTTACTGGAAAAAAACAATGTTGTGCTTCTCCCAGTCTGATTTTTTGTTCAGAAAGGCTCTTTAGAGTAGAGTTGGCCAAATGGGAAGTAACACTTCAGGCATGAATAAAATATTCCATGAGAAAGTAGGCATTTTGTCTAAATTCAAAGGAAATTACATAAAATTGGATATTCTTATAGGGGTAAAGATATTTTCTTTTGACACTTAAGCTCTTTAGTGTAAGTCATAATATGACTGTGGTGGAATCACAACCAATTGTACTTCTTTCCTGAGTCATTCCTTCCCAGGGAGCTCCAGATCTAAATGGACAAGAAATATAAATGGGGATGTAATATCCAAACATAGGACTAGATTGTAACACTTTCTCTCACATTAAAGAATAATTTCTTACATGAATAATCCCACAGATGTCAGGACTGCTGATGAAATAAAGCGCCTTTTTTGCCCCAAAAAGATGATGGTCTGGCTTAATAGAATCAATCATAGAAAAGGCAAATATCCTGTGCAGCCTGTGATTTGAATGTATTTGATGGCCGTACGTGTTTGCTGCTTTCAATTTCATCATAACCCCTGAAGATTCTACTATATATTTACTTTGGCCAGCTTCAGTCAAAAGTCTGAGCGTTGATCCCTTTCTAATCTGTCACAAAGTGATGAGGTTCAGCTGTTCAGATCTGTTTTCCAGAGTTTTGGTAGTCCTCCCTCTACAAAGGCTCTTCTGAATGTGATTGAGGAGAAATAATTGGAATTAAATAACTTCAGGGAAACATTTTTGTCTGCACAGCTACAGCTCATAATCATTCTTAAAGAAGGCACAATAAAAAAACACAGTCACTTTGTGAGAGAATAATAGTGAAATTTAGCATTTGCAAGTAACTTTGCAGAGATTCTGGCATCCACCAAGTGTCTAATTCATCATAGGTTTAGAGCTGCTTCATAGCTTTAATCATCTACAGCTTTGTATGTTCTGTCTTTGATAGGGTTTTCCAGTCCAAGCCAGTGGCTCTTCTGGAGAGCAACTACTCTCTTCCAACAGCTTTCTTCTCCCACACTTGTATGGACTTGATGCTCACAACAGCACCAGACTTACAGTTCTTGAAACCAAACCTCCCTCTTCATGTGCCAAACAGACACAGCTCCAGCCTGCGCCCTGCCTGGCCTGGAGGCACATGAAACTCCTAACAGCAATGATCCCACTCTTTAAAACATTCTTGGTGCTTGCACATGCAAGAGAGAAACATGAGCAAATAGTGAGGCCACTATGACAGCTCAAATCTTCGCCTCTGCTGCTGAGTTAGCAACCAATTTCTAAATGAGTGAACCTTCGTTCAGTGGGCAGGGGGTTTCACCTGTCTGTTTCACAGGAGTCAGTGGCTCCAACATGGCAAGCAAGCTACTGTAGCTGACATCCATCAAATTCAAACCTGGAACATATAGAGCCTTTCACATCTAAATTGCTTTTCCTTTGTTGGCTGTGACTTACTACAATCAACACTCTTTTAGGGTAAGATTCAGGCTTTGCTGGTATCAGGGGTAATGGAGCAGAGATTTCACCTTCAATTCTCAGAATCACTGAATTACAGAATATTCAGGTTTGGGGGGCACCTCCTGGGTCAGCAGACCCAGTCCCCTGCTCAGAGAAGGGTCAGCTTTGAAGTCAGAGCTTGGTCAGCATAAAATCTGGGCTGTACTAGAAGGAGAAAAATTGATTGCTTTGTCTTTCCGGAAGAGGCTTCCAAATTAAGGCATTAATCTTTTATACTTTTACATGTATCTATATATAAAGATATTCTCAGTTTCTACTCTTAGGTATACAAAACTTTTTATGCCAAAACCACTCGTCCTCTCATTGCAGTACAGCCACCTGAAATGTAATTGCTACAGCCTGTTTTTTGCACACTCTCCTGCCCCCAGCACTCCTTCGGAAGCTGCTTTTTGCCTCCAGCCCTCAGCAACAGAGATTCTACCTCTCTGCCTGCCCACGGCTGACTTCCTTTTCTGTCCCTCGGGCCCAACGCCCAGCTTCTGCCCTTCCTCCCCCCGGGTGCAGCCACATCACCACAGAGCCTGAACTAACAGCAGATTTATTAGGCTGGCCTCTGCTCTGCTCCAAATTCCACTTTTAATATTTGGGAGTCTCATTAGTGAGCACACGTGGCCAGCTGAGAAGCAGAGATGACTCGGGGCTCCCATTAACAGACATTTAAAAATTTTGCTTTAAGTATAGATATGAGTGGGAGACTAAGGCATTTTATCTGTGCCTAAAGAAGTCAGTGGCAAAATTTGCCAACTCTAATCTATGCAGCATACAGGTCTGTTATCTGCTGCAAAACGCAAGATAAAGCAAACAGCCCCCAGCAGAAACTCTGTGAAGAAACCCTCCAGTCAAATGTGTCATGACAAATACAGCAAGGAAAGGTTTTCCCCATATGAGGGGAAGGACAGAAGTGTAGAAAACAGAGGTTACACTTCCTTTTTTGGGAATGGTTCACTGTGGTTTTAAAGAACAAAAAATGTGGTGTGTCAGCCACTAGCAGAGGAAAATGGTAAGTTATACTATTTTCAGCGATATTTCTAAACCTTTGTTTAGCTTGGCTTCTTCCCCAATCAGGTTACTCCTTAACCTCCTGTCCTCAGCAATGCTACTCCCTCCTCCTTCACTGCTAGGCAGCAAAGCCCTAAAAGCAGAAGACATCCTGGGGGGGAGGAGGAGTGTTACACACTCAGAAACAAGGGTTCATTTAAAAGATACCCAGAGCTCAGGCTGAGTCCTACTCTCTGACTGCACTTGAGGAATCTCTTCTGATAGTAGAGCTGCCTCTACTTATATGTACAAAATGCTGGGGTTTTCTCATAAGGGTTGCAAGGTGATGCCATATTTACTCTAACTGAATTTTGAATACTGAGTCCACTTACCCTATCCCTATACATCCTAGAAATTAGCATCTCTGACTTTTTATACTCACAAGCTTAATAGGAAAGGATATTTTTTGGAAAATGCTATTGCTTGTACCACACACAAAATTTGCTGTCCTTGGAAATTACAGCTAATTTCAGCCTCATGGCTAAACAAACCAACTTCTTTGTAGGAAAATAAATGGGAAAAATGCAACATTAAAATATTACAGAAAATCAGCATTTTTCTTGTGCTCTTGTCTGTCAGACACACTCTTCTCTGGCTTTAACCGTGTGCATAGACTTTGATGACACGGAAGGAAAGAATTCCTGCTGCTTCTTCTTGCATGTCAATAGCATTAGTAACATCACTGTCTCATCACTGTCTATAATCTTGTCTTGCTGATGACACCAGATGCCAATTTTATACAAGCATTCAGTTAACACTTTATATACCACTAAGCCCATAGGTTGTTTTTTGAATGCAATATGCACACACATTCTCTGTAAATTATTTTATCTGCTTTTATGACAGCGTTGGGGCTATCTATATCTCACAAGCAAAGAAAACAGTGTTAGAAATTAGCCATGTGTAAACACACATGTGACATCCACAATAGGACTTCAACATTACAAAAAAAATGCTCCTATTACCATATTAAACTCCTGGTGTTCTTGTTCTCCTGTTTCTTCTGGAGTTCCTCTTCTCTCCAACTTACATGACCTGCTTCAAGTCTCAGCTTAAAAGACAAACTTCCAACCCTGCAAGAGTAAACCTAAACCTCAGAGCACCGGGCACCTGGGGGTGCCTACACCTCCACAGCTCCTGTGGGAACCTGCTCTGGGAGTTTTAGTGATGATGAAGAGAGAGTTTGGTTCTGCACAGCAGGCTTGGCTCTTTCTGTAACAGACCAACGCCTAAAGCAGGGGTCCCGCTTCCCCAGCTTCAAACTCCAATTTCCTGCTCTTGGGGCTAAAAAAAACTTCTGAAGACACAAAGATCTTCAAATGCAGAGACCCTTCCCACTAGTGTAATTCCCTGCTCAGTGCAGAAGCAAAGGAATACAGCAAGGGAATAGCCTTTTGGAGGCACTCAGCCTTTAGACTGATTTAACATTACCCATTAAGTGCACTCTCAACCCCTTGAGGACTCGCTTCCCTCAGTAAAGGTTTCAGGAGTTTTCTCCCCAGCCCAGCACTGTTATGCTTGTTTTTTCTCTGCAGTGTAATTCTATGGTAAAAAATAGGGAATACACCTTTTCTTCATATTTAGGCTGAAGAAAAGACAATTAATAAAGGGGAGGATGGACAACAAACTTATTTGGATGCTTACTGCTCTCAGTGCTTGTGAACATGTCCCATGTTGCTCATTCCCTTTATCTGCTCAGTTCAGTATCTAGATCTCATTTTGGAGGTTTTGTACATTGACCATTTGTTCCAATCTCCTTTTCATCTGTTTCTTGCATCTTTATTTAGCCTATGTCATTTTTCTTAACAGAACTGATTTCCTCAGCTGCTTCTGCAGAGTGCTCTGCTAGCATCCAGGAAGACACAATGCCATCTGCCTGCAGTGAAGAAGATGTGAAGGGACCTTCATTGCTCCATCAATAAACCTCAGGAGTGTCCTGTGCCCTGTGGGGCCTCCACAAAAGTTCTATATAACTGGTGTCCCTGACAAGTCACATTTGAGACTGCCTCCCACAGAGCCTGCTGTAAGTCAGCTCTGTGTGGTGAATGCTGGAGACTGGGTATGGCCTGCACTGTCACAGCCATGCAGTGTGCACAGGACTGCCATGTCAGAGGGACAGCCTGCAATGGCCACACCTATGTACCTGTCTGTCTGAAAAACACCCTACCAGTTCCAGTTAGGCAGTACACTTCAGGCAGAAATAAGATCTCTTTGTGAGGTAAAGGCTGTCAAAAGAATACATACAGGCTGTATTCCAATGATGGAAAAAAAAAAAGGTAACTTTGACCAGACCAGGAATAGTAGTTCTCCAAGCTGGAGGAGATCCTGCCTTCAGAACAAGCTGTCTCACATGATCTTTGGGAAGGAAGCCATGATGATGATGGACATGCATCAAGCTATCCCCAAAAAGCAGCAGGAGGGGAAGCACCACCAGCTGGATGAAGAGAAGGATGTCCTGAACATCCAAAAGGATCACGCGAAAAATACCACTACGACCTCCACAGGACACAACCTTGAGGCACGAACAAAGTTGAGCCCCACACATCCTTTACCTGCCCTTTACCACCAACACATCCTGAATAAACTAAGGACATGGCTGAACTTTCTGAAGTCACAAGACTATGGCTGCATCTACAATGTGGAGAACAGAGAATACATCTCTTGATCAGACAGATCACTACACCTGTGGTCTAACTGGTGGTATTGCATAGGAAAAAACATGCCAGCCAGAAAAGTAGGCGCTAGAGGGCTGATGATACAGAACTGGTGCAATTGCCACTATGGGGAATAAATAATCCATGATGATCAGCAAGACTTCAGAGTCTGACAGAAAAAAATCATAATGGTTATTAATAATTGAGGCCATTCTCAAAGTGCCCCGGAGCACTACATGTATTCCCTCAAGGACTGTGACAAAGTGGCAGTGATCCTGTCCTGCACATCTGAGGCAGTGACTGGCTGATAATCTGCAAGAGACCGGCGCTGGCGCCGGGGTTATCAAGTCAAGTCTCAAAGATAAGGCAGCCAACTGGCCCTGCAGCAAGCAATGAGAGGCTGCTGCTCACTGCAGTGTGTTTGCCTTTCTGCCTGTCTCCTGCTTCTCCCCTTCTCCTGGAGCTGCCTCAGCACGCTGGCAGGGCTGGAGGGTGACAGGCGGGATGTGGTGGGTGCAGGCAATGTTCCAGGGAGTGCCAGCATTGCTGCTTAATGTCAGAGGCACCCCATGCAGGGCACAGCGTGGGTGGCCCTGGGGCTGATGAGGCGCCTTGGAAGCTCCTCTCATGGACATATGTGGGGCAACAGCGTGGCCATGTTCACACCTTCCCCATAGCCCTGCATCTTTGCTTGGCTCAGTTCAGCAAGAGACCCCCATATCTTATTTGCTCAGTCAATCTCCCCACTCAGCCCAGCTCTCTCTATAGGCTCATTCCATAGGCACTCACTGACATGTTGCAGTAGGAAGGGCACATCCCAGCCTGTCACAACTGACAGGTAGCATATTACACAAAATAAGGTCTGAAGTCCAGGCACAGTTGAAATCTGCAGGACAGCTCACATATTTACATTATATCCAAACTCAGTTTTCTTCTTTTCTGTCACCCTTTACTAATTCTTCTCTGGTTTTACTGCTTTATGTTGTACTTTTTTTTCAGGACAGTGACACGTGGGGGTTTTTTTTCACCACAAAGGGCCATTGTTATTTTAACTATCAGCTTTTCCCTGTGTGCCCTAACACCCTCTCACAGCACTGTCATTATCAAAACTGCAACAGCATTTCAGGACCCACGTACAGACAATATATACTAACAGATTTAATGGTCTTAACTAACAAAAAGTCAAAGGTTTCCCCACCCACCCACCTTTTTTGCTATTTGTTCCATTTGGTATCCAAATGTCAGCATTTATTTTCTGCAAAATGACTGCTGAACCAATGATTATGGTGTGGTGCATTTCCTTTGAGTGACAGTGTCTGCACAATGACTTTTCTCCAACACACTCGGCAGTCAACATTAAATATTCTTGGCATGCAGCCTGAATAACAACACACATACTGAGACCTGCCAGCATTGGAAAGTCCCTAAGTTCCAGGAGCTAAGATTAATTGCCAGCTATTCTTAAAATTTTCTCACCACTCCACCCAGTTTCTTGGGTCTTCCCACCCACTACAATCTTACAACTGCCTTTCTGGGGTTTCATAAACCTTCCCAAGACAGTTTCGGATGAGTGGAGAGCACTTAAACTCCCCCTTGAACTGACTGATTTCACATACCAACAGTGCTTTCCTAGACTTTACAGCAGGGAGGTTTGGTGGAGTAAAGTTTTATTTTACTCTCTGTTACCATTCTTGAATTTTCCCAAATTAATTCATTTCTGAAACAGAGAATGGAAAAATATGACCTTTATGAAAAAGGCAGCAGAAAGACCTCCTGTAACCTATTTAATTCCTCTTTTAAACCAGGGTATGAAGGCAAGTCCTGTGAGATGCTAAGCATCATTTACTCCCATTAAGCACAGATGAGGTGAGGGCATTTGTAGTAGACTACGGCCTCAGTACTTCTCATTGCTAAGCTCAGGTTTGTGCTAGTGGTGGAAAAACACAGAAGGAATGAAAGTATTGCCTATTTCTTAGCATAATTCAGCCTTTTGCTTAGGTCACATTGCTCTCTGAACAAGAAAAAAGTTTCACAATCATGAACCACAACCCCCTTTTCACCAAGGACTCCAAATATGATGAGAAATGGGGGAAACAACCACATGGGAAATGAGAAAGTCCCTCCTCTGGCATTTCCAACTAAAAGGAAAGCAGGAGGTATGAAAAACCTTCACATATTTTTCACTTTGGCTTTCTACCCACAGTGGTTACGATCAGCTTTGAAGAACAACCAAAGTTTTTGATCAAAGTTTTCTGGATAAGACAACTTGGCCTATTAAAGTAGATTGGCTTTTTTTTCCTAAATTAAAGGTGTGGGTTTCCCTTAAACAGATGCCTGTAAAGGCATCTAATTCCTGAAGGCTCAAGCATCCTGGTTGAACCAGTTTTAGTCAATGAGTCAGTTCTCTGATAGAGCTTACCAAGAAAAATGCAACTCATTTTCTTCTTCTTTCACAAGTTTCTCTCCACTACTTGCTATTTCACCTGCTATTATATTTAGGACTAAGTTAGGAACTCTAACAGAGGCTTTATATTACTCACCAAAAAGGCTGTTATGTTGCCTGTTTCTATT
The DNA here is from genome assembly GCF_030490865.1 of Poecile atricapillus. Lineage (NCBI taxonomy): Eukaryota > Metazoa > Chordata > Aves > Passeriformes > Paridae > Poecile > Poecile atricapillus. Next base: position 60,741,121 of record NC_081250.1, read on the forward strand.
TCAGACCTTTGGCTCTAACCCCAGACTTTCGACTATTAGAGCGAGCAATGCCAAACTTTTGTTTTCCTGTCAGCTTATTTTTTTTTTCCATAGGTGCCTAAGAAGCACTGGCAAAATATTTCAAGTAGCTGCCCATGCAAAACATATTTCCTAGCTATCCAGTGTATATATAATTTCAACAGCCTGACTGCAGTTCTTCTAACAGCATTTTTATCTCTACATAACTTGAGCATCTACACCTGAAAAAACTCTCAAAATCAAACAAGGAAGCAGGCATCATCAAGCTAGCCTCCAAGCAACTTTTCCAGCACAGTTTCCATAATGGCCTATGTACGCAAGCAGATGTAGATCTTTATTGTTTTACTATCTGATTGAAATACAATGCTTTTTAAAAGCAACTGCTCACAGGTAAAGAGACACAGCCACCTAAACCCTCATTCAGGCTTGGTTTATACTAGGTGGTGTTTTAAGTACACTGTCACAAGTACCAGATCTCCTTTCATCCTGTAACGTTTCAAGTTATTGGATTATAAACCACACTTCTCTAAAAGGAGTTCCAGTCACAAGATATTGTTTCAGCATAAATATTGAAGCAACTGGGTGTTGATTAACATATTTCTTTTAAGGTTCAGTCATCAAGGTTAAGAAACAGATTTCATTTTGCAATTATTCATGAATATGATGAGAAATGTTACCTATGGACTTTCTCTATAAAGTACTAGTAAGAATCATTTACAAAATAGTCACGGCCTGGAAAGCAATGAGGTTGAAACACAGCAGTAAAAAAAAAAAATTAAATTGTCAAAAGCCAACAAATTTTAGAGTGCAAATTTTAGAAGCAAGCATCTCAAATACTTGTGATGAAATGATGGTATCATAGTGATTCTGGGCACATTTTGGAAGTGGAACATATTTTGGTAGCAAACTGATCAAACAGCCCAGGACTAAAAACTAGCATTTTGTGGAGAGCCTTCCCATTAGCTACCTGCTTTTTGGCAGGATGTGTGTTTCAAAAGCTTTTGATGGCTTGGGGGTGCCATCTCTGCCCACTGCAGTGATTCCAACTACACCCTATGGCAGGGGTTAAATATATGGGACATAGGAAGCTTCCAGTACACTCCTTACCCATTCTCACACACACTGTGTAATGTACATGGACAGTCAGCACTAGGCACCATACATTCAAATCTGTATTTCACACTTCCCTAAGGCAGAAATTCCTTATTTGCTGCCTCCCTCTTGCTCAGTGGATGAGGAAAGCTGACAAGCCCAGCAGCTGGTCTGGGAGGGCTGTGGATGTCGGCATTTTTCTGGGAGGGGTCTCTCTCTTTTTGGGGAAGATCTGAGTGTGTTTTGATCAAGGAAGGACTCTTCCAGACATCTGGCCCTCCAAAAGCGGGGAAGGCTTGATCAAAGCCAGGGCATTATGGACTCACATCTCACTGACAAGCAAAAACAGGCCTGGTGGCTGTTCACACCAGAGAAATGGCTATTACATGGATCAATGCATTTCAATTTAGTATTTGAAAAATAAAAGGGCAAAAATGATCTCTTTTTGCAGTAGTTTTCGGTTTAGTGCCCATTACTATCCCTTTTAATAACCACACCACAGATGTTTTCAGACCCACAGAGTACATAAGCAGTGTCACGAAGTGTGCAACACTAAGTGCTCTCAAAATAGTGTTATTACTAAAATGGCACACAAGTTCAGGAAACTTATGACCACCTCTGCAACAGAAGATGGACATAGCCTTCCTAACAGAAGAATCCAAATCTAAAGCAACTCACTATCCATAACTTCAGAGCATGTGAATGTAAAGGACAAAAGATTTTTCCTCATATTAAAAAATAAGGAATGTTACAATTACAAGCAAGGTCACCTTCTCCCCGTTCAAGTTGTTTGTAAGTACTACAATGTGAAAAGAAAGAATGAGACCTTAGAGTCACTTATCCTCTGGCTCTATTTTTCTCTAATTAATTAAATGAGTGGAAAGCAGGAGTTCAGGGCCCATAGATCAGCATCACCACAATGCATTTCAGAACTGCTCTGTGAGGACTACTCCAAAAGCCAATCACAGGGTACTTATTAAAGAGGCCTTCTGATGTAGCCCTTTATAGCAAAAAAAACTGCTGGATGCCCCAAATTACACAGTTACACCTCATTAAATTATATCAGTTGTTTGTTGCCAGCATATTCTCCATGCAGCCCAATGGCTTTGTAACTGAAGCTGTTGGAAACCTGTTTAATTGCTCAATTGCGTTTTTTTTTAACTTCTTAGGCAATGGGTGGAATACTGTAATTTGTTAGAAAATACATTAAAATAGAAGAAAAGGGGGGAGAAAAAAAAAGCAGAAATCAGAAAATCAATGCTGTTACATTAAGGTTTTTACTAGGTTTCTTTAAGCTACATTTGCTTTCATGCTCTTGACCAAAGAGCTCTCGGGTAAGGAAACATTCATAAGTTGTTTCCTGAACAAGTCTCCTCAATTACTATGCTGCCGCTGCAATTCAAACACTTACAGAATTCTTTCGAAGGGCAGCAGCAGCAGCATTAGCACAGCAACTGGGGTGGTCTTGTTACTTTAAACCTCTTTGAAAATTCACAGCCTGCAATCATCTCACATGCCAGTGTCCACTCGGGCTTGGAGGCAGAGGGGAAAAACACTTTGGAGAGGCCTGTTAAATAAATCCTGTTTTCACAACAGTAAAATCCCTAATAGTTTTGATTCACTGAAGCAGTGCTCCCAAACAACTCCCTTTGTTTTCAATCACTTTTATAACTGTCTCAAAGTAAAAGCCAGACCAGAATACCTGTCTGTGTGTGTACACACATATAAATTACCTCAACAGACCAATTTTTTAGGACTCCTTGTCAGCATGGAGTAATTTTTTATTTTTAATGTTTCAAGAAAATTTAGTTGACTCCAAAAATAGATTTGAATCAATTTTCTCCTCCACACTTGACAACACTCCTTTGTTAGCAATTCTGTATTACTGGGAAGACATACACCACTTAATAAAAAACACAGACAATAAAGGCCTTGGAGTTGTGCTGCTGCAGATCCATTATCAGACAGGCACTCCTTCTGTGCTTATTCCAGTTGAAAGGGGGAAAAAATAATCTCTAGTTCCTTTTCACTGCAAACTCCAAATACATTTTTATATATTAAAATAAGGAACTTTAAAGAAATTTATTTAAAGGAAAGGAAAAATATTTAAAATGGATGGGCACCAAAAACAATGCATTCCATTATGTTTCTGTTCCTGCACTTACCAATCTCCAGCTGAAACATTAAACACTTAACCCACAAGATGCAAAGGGATTTTGAAAGACCTCTCTTCGGGGATGAAAATAATTATCTCCCAGGCTTTAGGTTCCAAGGGCTTAGAAGTGGGACTGTACAAAGGACTAATTAAGTTAGAAATGGCACCAGAGTGTGGTCTTCTGAAAAGGTGAATTTGTGGGCTGCAGTACATTGTGAGGAAAGAATTTTTGTATTGCTTGTACAAAAATAAAAAAGCTCTCTAGAAAGTGATAATTTTGTATTCTCAGCTCTAAAACCTACCAATCTCATGCTTGCTGGAGACACAGAAGTAAATGCTGGTACAAGGAAGAGTGATTTTACGGGGTCAGGTAATCCTAAAGGAATACAGAGGAAACTCCAGAAGGCAGCCCCTCTAAAGGGAATACAAAGTAGCTGGACCGCAGGGGATCTAGAAAACCTTCCTTTGCTGGGTTACACCTAGATCTTCTGAATCTCTCTTTCCCACTCAGTAGGGTCCCATGTGGTAAATTAACACTAATGAAACATTCAGATATCTTGTCACAAAATTTAAAAGTACATTATAAATATAGAGAAAGGGGAGACGAAGAAGGGAAAATATCTATGTTCAATGTTTTATACCCTCATTCAACATCACATAGTACTAAATAAAAATTATGATGTAAAAGACCAGCAACAGCTTCTTTTATATCTTTACATTGTATATATGCATGCAATGTATGTGTTTTACTGCAGCACCTATGTAATGAAGTGAACAAACTTAATTCTCTTTCACAAAATGGGCCAGATCCTTAGCCAAAACAGCTCAGGATCATTTCCACAGGGTTTAATATCAATTCTTTACTCCTGCCATGTTCTTGGGATTCACTGCTTTTTTTAAGCTTGGCAGGCAGAAGGAAAGAAGCTTGCACTTCTTTTATCAGCACAATTAATCACAGCACTGCTTAAGCCACTGAAAGCTAACTAGGAACAGGTCAGGAACTGCTGGCCATAAACTCACTGAAGATTAGTCATCTATTCTTAGTAAATATCTAATAGGAGGAAACAGGGAAGGAAATGGAGAATGGAAATGGGCTCAAGACTCCTGTGGACTTCCGTGGTACATTACAGGGGTGCATTCCTTAACCAACTTTTCACTGACAGTGTTCTGATATTTGTGTACAATTTGATGTTTAACTAAGAAGCCTTGTCAAAATTGACAGCATTTAAGTAAGAAGGCAATGTCAAATTTGCCTAAAAAGTCTGGGGGAATAAACATTTTGGATTGTTCTACATTTATGCAGTGAACTATACATTCATCTGATACTTATGCAACATTTCTAATTTAAAATAAAGAAAGAATAAGAGAAGGAGTGTGTTTGTGCTTGAGACAAAAATGTTTCTAATATGAATCTGCATGGAGCTAGAGATTAGAAGAAAAGGAGTGTCAGCATCAATCAATTTTCTTTCCAGTTAGGTGAAGTCCCAAAGTCAAATTTTAGTGAAAGTCAATAAAATTTGCTTCCACTGAAACAGTATGGGCCGCAGCAGTTGTGTAAAATCACACACTGGGCACACAACCATAACAGATGCAAATAGCAATTTGCTATCAGCTGGAGAGTAGCCATGAATTACAGCCTAAAACATGCAAAACAATTTTATCTTTAAGGTTTTACAGAAAGGCATGTAAAAGCAGAAAAAGCAGCTAAAAAGAATGGGGAGCTAAACTTATGCAGTCTTGTATATCCTCTTGCAGTGTGGCTCTATTTTTTCTCTACAGCAAAACTTTGCCATGAACTGAAGGACATATCACTATTAAATTAAATTGTGCTCATCATAGGAACTTAATTTATTCTCTGTACTGTACCAAAAAAGCCCATGGTCTGAAGACTAACCAGTGTCTGTGGTTTGTATCTATGCACCTGCTTTCTGACCAAATTACAGTGAACAATGTTTATACAGTTATTTACCTCATTATCGACACAGACTTCCAGAATCTCAAGGGTCATCAAAAGTTTGCAGGAAGTGAGTAAGTAAAATTGTTTGACTGAACCAGACTGCCAGCTCTCCACCCAATCAAGGTCAAATAGCTGCGGGGTTGTGTGTGGTGCAGTGGTTTGTGTCTTCTTTTAATCTGTGCTTTGGTGAAAACATTTTTCCTTGTTGGGAAAAAAAACCCACAAAAAATGTATTCTGTCCCTATTACCTGGCAGGATGTTTAAAAATAAAGTAAATACAGGTATGTTCAAAGGATGGGTGCAAGATCCTGGACAAGTAACAAGGTTTTGACAAGGTACCACTTATAGTTTATGATGAGACAAAATTATAACTTTGACCTTTTAGCTGAAACAAAAGGCTAAAGAATCTTTAGGGCAGCACAACCACTTACTCCTCTGAAAATGAGAAGCTCTGATTATTATCCTAGCCTAGGGGAAAAAAGTGCAATTCAAAAATTACTTCTGACAGTAAATCTTGACTGTTTTTAATGAAAGTTTCTCTCCTTCATGTAGTATTTCTTGCTAAAAAAACAAGACAGCACATTAATACAGGGCTTTATATATCCTTAAAGTCAGGTTTAATTGGGGCAATTCCCTCCAGTGAATTGAAAGACAACACTCGTGTTCACTGCCTGTTTGGAATGCTAAACTGAAAGCAGGGCTGAAATGTCAAGGTAAAATAATGCTAATAATTATTCTGAATGTTACATTCCCCTTGACCTTGGAATTTAAGAGGCTGAGATGAAGGCCTTTTGTCAAAAGTCAGGAAGTCATCTGGAGACTTCATTGACATTTATGATTAATACAATCTGGCAACATTAAGGGAGGAGATAGAAAATATGTGATTAGCTTCCAGCACAGGGTAATTTCTTGTTATATTGTTGTGGGATCTTCAGATAAAGAGCACAAAACAACACATCACCTGCAATATTACTGCTAGTGCTCTTAGGTGAGAACATGAGCAAGTTTAATGCAACAACCATAATCTCTATAAAACAAAATTCATACCACTGCCATGAGAATAAAAAAAGAGAATAGAGAGATGCAAAGAGAATATTCTCCATTTCATACTTGTAATGATTTTCTGTAAGTCACAAAAAATGGGGCACAAAGCTTCACTATTATGTCTTATTATCACAGAAGATTTTCTACTTCATTTGCAACTTAACACCAGAATGATAACTCTGTGGGGTAAAGATATTATATATATTTGTGTCCTGAAGAGACTCTTGTAGACTTTATTTGCACCTCATATGTGTCAGAAAATGCTTCTGCTTTAAATCTTTTATGGTCAGTGCCAGAGGAGACTCTGCACGCTCAGCTTCAATTAAAAAAAACAGTGGAAGAGGGCAGCATTCCTTTGATTGGATCATGCTCCAGGTAAATTAAACATCTTCAGTTGGGGACAAAAGGCAGAGTGAAGGCAAGTATTTGTGAACATTTGCAGAGTTAACCCTTGCTGCAAGCTAAGGATTCAAGGAGCTAATTTACTGACACTTCATGCTTGGCAGCTTACACTTTTAATAATCTCTTCTGAAATTTAGCTATTTTAAGTTTAGAGAAAGAGGTGTATTTGAAGACATAACCCTACTGAGGATGCTGGCAAGGGAAGTTCTCATCAGAACATGCCCTAACATGCCCTAGCAATAGGGAAAGCAGGTCTTATTCTCTGTTCTGATTCAGTGGTTGATCTTCACTGTTAGGCTTGGAAACAAAACCAGATAAAGTAAGGAATCGTAGTGTAAATGTAATTTTCTTAAGTTAGTCTGGAACTATAATAATTTGAATTAGTGGAGATACTTCCCTTTGGAGAACAGGCATGTAAAAATAGCATCTTTTCTCCAGCTATGTTTTTAATTGTGGTCCATACAAATCTTAAATGGGTATTTGCATAATGAAATCCTACAGCTCATAAAGCCCATTTTATTGAACAGCAGAACTTTTAAAGATGGTCCAAATAATGATTCCAGTCCCTAGATGAGTTTAACCTAGAGAGAGTTTATAGTCTTTAGTTGATTAAATGCTCAATGTGATCATCCTAAGAAACATCTGAAAATTTCATTAATAAATTTTATTAAAAGGAGTTTGCAATTATTACAGCATACTGAGGGCTTTTGCATCTGATGCATCCTCTCTGAACTGGATATCCTTATGAATTTCTTGTGCAAAATGATTTTTACTCTCAAAATTTATTATTCAACTTGTGAATTTTCTATTAAATGCAAATAAGATGAGACCACAGAAATGGTTAGTGTTCTTCAATTTATGAAAACTGAGTTAATATTTTGACTTATGAATTCAGTAAATATTGTGCAGACGTTCCAAAAAGAATAGAAATACATAGCCTAAATAAAGCAGACCAGATTTTTTAAAATGAGGGAAAACATAGAGAGTGCTACATGACTGTTCAATTTTAATATTCAGTTACTGCTACACATATGTACATGAAGCAGCTCTCTGCATATGTCAGTACATTGGTAGGCACTAAACCAGCCATCTGTGTATTCTATATCCTCTTTACATAAATATAGTAATTGCCAGTTTATTCTCTAGGAATATTTGCATTGCTTTCCACTTTCCACAGTCTTTTATACAAAAAAGTCCTACATAAATTCAGCATGTAGCTGTGTGTTTTCACATATACAGGCCAGAGGTTATAATTTACAACTAATTTGCATTGAAATATCAGGGCTATCAGGATTTCTCCAATGGAGGACTGATCTTTGCAAGGACAGGTACCTTTCCAGTCACCTCCAAAATTAGGCATAAGCTGGGGCACTACCATGTGTGCACCTTTCCAGCACTGTCAGCCTGAGGGTTTAGCATACAGAAAAAGCCAACTGCATCTTCACACTTCATTCTCCAGGAAACTGAGTGAGATCACAGGAGGATGAAAGTATGAGATTAACTAGGGCTGCCCAGAATGTGCTGTAAAAGTCATTAAGCATAGAAAAGAAGTTGGCTGGCAAAACACACGAACTCCTGAGTGAAACGGTCCACCTGGTCCAGTCTGTCAGACATGAAAGACCTGTGGAAGCTGCTGCCAGACTGTTTTCTAACCTCTCCCAGTTGGAAAATGGCCAAAGAAAGGCTTTACAAGAGATGGCTCTGGCCATAAGAGACAAAAGCCACAGACCCATGCATTTTTTCCCTGTGACAGTTCCTGCAGTAGCAGGGACCGCCAGTGGGAAGGGAGCACTGATCTCTTCCCCAGCTGGGCAGCATTTTGAACACACTTGAGTTCTGTGAGCAGCCAGCATACCACAGCTTGGAAACACTCGGAGATTCAACCAAGAGTAAAAGGCAAACATTTGAGTCAATAGCCCATTGCCCAGTTCAGAATTACTCTTGGGAGCTGAACAGGAAGCTGGATGAGGAAGGAAGTGCAGGTTTAGTGACAAGTGTTCAGCCAAGGCTCCCAAGCCTGTCTTCCTCAGCTGCTGCCAGGAGCATTGGCTAATAATCCCCATAATTGAATCCAAATGTTGTGCAATGATCACACACAAATATCTTACATGTAAGTAGTTACAAAATAGAGAGAGCAGTATCATGGCTACAGACTTTTATCAAGCATCTGTAACTACATTTTGACACAAAGCAACCACGGGCTTAATCTGTGCTTTTGTACAAATAAAAATATTAGCGAAGGGATGATACCATGACGGATTGCAAGGGCGTAAGAGGTGGATGGGAGTATGTAGTTATGGTCCCCTTATTTGTACGGGTAAATACACTGACTGGGATCCAATTTTGAGGGGATGAGGCTGTGTAACAGAAGAGGGTGATGGGCGCTTTGTCATGAACATGCAGCGAAGGAAAGAGTCCCTGGGCCAGTCACCCCACAAGGTACCTGTGGCTTCTGCCATCTGTGGATCTGTGGGAACATTTGGCCCTGAGGACAATAAGATTGGGAATTCCAGGCCTGCATTTCCAAAGCTAGATGTTTCCACAACTCTCTGTAATTTCTTCACAGGGCTCAAAGCAGGAGAAGGGGGAACAAAAACCATTGGTACAGCACTTAAGAGCACAGCAAAAGCTGGACATTTATTTCTCCACAGAAAATGACTTTTCCACAGCAGCAATATTTTTCTGCATGTGAAGAAATAGCTCATGGATTCAATTCCTTTGGTGGGGAACAAACTACATAAAATTACAACAATAACAACAATTAGTATTTTTCTACTGATAAATTTTCAAGCACCAACCTTACAACTGAAGGTGTCATTCACAAATGAATCTTAGTGATTCATCACTGATGAATCTTAGTGAGTTTCCAAACAGCACAATGGACCACACGGTTGTAAGAAATTCATGTACTTGTTCCATGGAGGCTAAAAGTACTCCTGTGGTTTCAGTGTTCTCAGCAAAAGAACTCTAAGCAAGTCAGTAGGAAACCCTGGAAGTAGAGCTAGAATTTCCTGCTCTGATAGATATAGGACATTTCTACAGCTAGGAACACAATCTTTGGGATTCACGGTTAAACATCTGCATATTCAACACTGAGCCAGCCTGAATATTATTTAGGAGATAATGTTAGGAGACAACTAGCATTGAAAAGTACCTGCAGCTAGTCAGAACATCTTTCTTTAACACCTAAAAGAGAAAAGAGCATTTATGCATAAAACCGTCAGGATTACAGAAGCATAAGTTTATTCAAAACAGCCAGTGCCAACGTATTCAGAAAGATAACCCCCAAAAATTCATTTAATAAAATAGTATCAATGCCAACAAAGATATTAAAGTCTAAAGAAACATAGGTTGGGATTTCTGAAAGATACTGAACACTTCTACAGGTTCCCTAAACGATATCTATCCTGATGGCAAAAACCTGAAACCATTAAAAATACATAAAAATTAAAACAGTGTCTGGAGGACTTCCCAAACACCCATGCTCTCCACAGTGTCCTCACTGCATCTCCTTAACTGACAAAACCTGATTCTTCACCAGTTCTCCTGGGAATTTTCAAGTTCTTCTCTCTTTAGGCTCTCACATGGGTTTCAATGCCCAAGATGTCAACAGGGCTTATCCATGCGGGTCTGACAGGGTTCACTACTTCTGTTTCTTCCCTCTTTTCTTCTAACAAAGAGAAAGTGCCACAGTATTGTCTGTCTGAATTGTAAGTGGACAAACTTCAAAGAAAAGGAGTTTTAGAGCTATAAATGGTCTCTCTACACAACTCTCCTATCTATTCCCTATGAAAAGAGTTTAGGAGCCTCAAGCTCCTCAGACCTTTCAGTAAGTTTTTTCCATGAGGAAATAGCTTCTTAGCAACTCCTCTGCCCTGATCTGAACAACATTTTATATTCTTTATAGTCCTTCTGCTTTCCAGTAAAAACAAAACAAGCTGTTTAACTTCATTGCAGTCTGACAGTTAATAGCTCCTGTATTGTCTCTTAATCACACTGAAATATCTGTTGAAGGATGTATCATTGTTTTAACTTCCTGCTAGCTTTTTCCTTACACAGCCCGCCATTAAACTAAATTAACTCTATTTGTGTTGTAACCATAATTTACAAGTTTTTAAAGAGATATGACACAGTCTTCCTAAATCCTAAGTGGCCCACAAAGAAGGTGAATGAGAGAAGGGTTATTCTGTGTCTCCAAAAAAAAAAAAAAAGAACTAGGGGAGCATAAATGGGAAAGGCAGGTTGGGGGTTCAAAGCCAAGACAAAAGGATGCTTCTTTAAACACTCTGTTGAGACTCTTACTGCACTCTCCTTGCCATGGAATTTTAAAATTTACCTGGCTCAGAAAAGTCAGGAAAATTCCTGGAAAAGAGTTTACACAAAAACTTGCTTTGGCCTAGACAGTCCTTGAACTATGAGTCACTGAAGCCTGGGAAAATACTGTTGAGAAACACTGCTGCATATTCACCTTGCTTGCACCCTTTTTTCTCTGCATTCACTACGCCCATCACCCTGTTCCTGGGGACACCACATTGCTATATCCAGGCACAGAGAAAGCTCCAAGCTGACTTTCAGCTCCTCACACCCATGCAATATTGAGATCTCAAAGTGAAGATGGGTCTGGCATTAAGTTGACAAGAATGGATATTACAGAAGATTTTGGCTAAAAGGCCAAGATGTGATGTGGAGGCAGGCTAGAAAACCTGATCCGGAATGGCAGTTCCTATGGTCTCACTATGGAGTTGGTCCATTCCCTGCCTGTGTCTCTATGTAGAAAATCAAGGACTTCAAAGGACAAAGCATTTGTTCTGCACTAATGCCATTACTGGTGTGAGATATGAGTGCAAAAAATATGTGCTTTCATATTTTTCTCCACATTTTAAGGTGCACAAAGTGGTATTACAATGCTTGATAGTTCCTTTTGTTTCCATCCTAACTACTAACCCAATTAGCTTAATTTCCTTTTTTTCCTTAGTTCCTTGACATTCCTTCCCATTCCCTCAATGAATCTCACTTGATTGCTATAAACACAGCTCTTCTGGAGCTCCTTCAATCTTAGACTCTCTGAAAAAAAGAATATATCTGGCCTTTTGACATCATCAAAGATTTGTATTGTATCAATCTGATTTTTAACTAAGAAGCTGTGGTCAGATAAAAATTAACCCCTTATCCAAAGTCTGTTATATTTGTGGAAGACAAGCAGGTACCAAACTACTTGTCCTGTTCTCCATCTATAACATATTGCTGCATCCTTGAGACTAGAACCCACACAAAAATCTTTCTGTTATTATGAGTCTGAAGACAGCTTCCTTCATCCCCTTTCCTTACCAAATGATGGCAAATCCAGCAATTCTAGGTTCCTGAACAAAGTGACGAGGCTCAAACAGTACATCACATCCTTTTTGGGAAAAGGATTTAAACTCCCCATAACTGTGAGTGACTGCTCAGTGAAAGAACCATACCCTAACACCATGGGACAAAGCAATAAAATGCAGGAACTCTTTTACACATAGGTTCACAATGCTCCTAGATTCTAGGCTGAAAGGAATGGTCATCAAGCATGGGATGAGAGAGGGACCTGAGGTGTCCACACACTAGTGATGTTGTCAGTTAGCTGAACTTGCAAAAGCTCAGTGTGCTTCAACCCTCTTTGTGCAAATTATGTAACATAGGTCCATGCTATGTGAAACACCTGACTCAAAAAATGTTCCAATAACACCAGTTCACTTCATTTTTTTGGTACCAGATAATATATACACAGCACCAACTTTGCACCAGATTTTGTTGTTATATGTCCTTTCAACATCCCTGTTTTGAAATTCTTCTCAACCAGACTGAGTAGGAACTGTCTGCAGATGATGGTTACCCTTAGATAAATCCTGATAGGTACCAGATATCTGCAGTCAAGATGTTATTTTCATTAAATGAGAAAAGACGAACATCCCATTTAAAAGAAAACTAGTAACCTTTGAGAAAAAGGGAAAGGCTTGATGATACCATATTATAAGCTTTTGTTGTGGGCAAACAGAATCCTATAGTTCAAAGTAATTATCTCATCAAGTTCCACCTCATTAGGATTGAAACTAGACATCATAATGAACAGTGGACTAACAATTCTCCAATGAGAATTTGGTTTTAGTCCAGCTTGATATCTTCCCTGTAATATATTTGTTGGTTTCAGCTCATCACCCCCAACTTCTCTGGACAAGATGACACACCTCTTCATTTTTTATTCATCATAAGCCTATGGGTGAATTAGTAAATTAGATTAAATTTCCTTTCCCAGTGCCAGAGGGGCACTGGGAAATTTGCATGAGCTCCCTTCCCAGGACAAGGCGCGTGGAGAAAAGGGAGAAGCGGGAATTGTCAGAGCAAGTTCAGTTTTGCCCCCTGGACCTTCTGCATTTTTGTGGAGGAGGGCAGAATGCATCAACACACCCTCTCTTTCACTCCAAAAAGATAGTGCTATGATGATAAGTGGAAGATCACTGTAGAAATTAAAGGTGATTACAAAATATTTTAGGACATTAAGAACTGTCTGCAGCAGGACAACTTTGTGGTAGATAGGAAATGGCACAGTACAGATTATGGAGTCATTAGTCATGCTATCACTAAGAGGATTAAATTTTGCTACTTTCTTTTTTTTAATATCCTTCTCCCCACTGTGATTTTTTTCTTTTTTTTTTTTTTTTACCCCTGCACCTGCCCTCTAGATATTAGATAACCTGAACATGAAAGAGAAGAACCTTTTTGACAGTGAAGCTGAAATCCTCCTGTTTTGTCATGCATTCAAATGGGAACCAGATCAACTGAATCCTGACCTACTTATCAGACTGAAACTCCTGCTGGGAAGTATCAATAAAAAGACCCACTGGGAGGTCATTCAGACTGGTCATTATTATGGGAATTGTGAAAGAGAGGGTAGCTATAGTAATAAAAATTCATTTTTATATGGCCTTATTTCTTTAGTATACACCTATCCAAAGCGTGATAACTTTCCATTGCAGTTTTCCTTTAAAATAAGTTTCAAGGTCAAGTTCCAGTGACAATAAATAAGTCTGCCACATTAATCAGACTACTTAATGGACCACTTAACAGAAATTGTTTCTCTGAGGGTGGCTGAGGGTCTTTACTGGCCGTGAACGCAACACGGCTGAAGGCCTGACAGGATCCCATCACGTTTACCACGCTCCTTAGAGCGTGTGAAGCGATTTCAGGCTCTTTCAAAAATTATTTTTAGCACAGGTAAGGTAAAGTAACATAGTATCTCTGGAGCTTTCACTGGAAACTTTTTGAAGTGAAAGATAAAAGCCTCGCAGCTCCGATCCAGCACGGATGCAGGGCGCAGCAAAGCAGGCTCCACTCGCGCTCCTCAGCACGCGCGCTCCTACCCTGCCTTCTCCCACAGTACGCACAGGGAAGGGGTTTTCAGCATCCCTGTGAACAGCTGAGCACTTGGCCTCTCTCTGCCTTCCTAGAATGAGCCCCAACTGAGAAGTGTCTGCCCTACATCACATTTTTTGGCAATTTCTTCGGGGCGAGGCAAGTTGTTTCTCTCTGCAGGCCTCTAATCCCTCCCTGTGCTGACTTGGCATCAAGGATAAACATTTCACCAGAGAGGCCCACGATGAGCTGCACGTGAGGGTCATGCTACCTTCTCTGCCATCCTTTCCGAAGTTTCCCATGACTCTGTGTGCCCTTCTAAATCTGAGGTCGTCTCTGTGGTGGTGCCAACTATTATTAAAAATGCAAAATGTTTTAAATGTGTATCTGCACACACATGTGTATTCTATATATCTATACCTATCTATATATCTTCTATATGTTTATACTACATCTGTATATATATGAATGTATTTATGTATCTATTTTGAAAAAAAATACCATAAATTAGAATTACGGCCTCTTAATTTTAAAGAAGAGTCAGATTCAGGCAGTTGAGCACACTGAGGGATCAAAAGGAAGAAAAAAAAAAAAGAATAAACCTCTCTCTCCATTTTTGAAATAGAGCTGGAGGGTAGCAATCACTGAGTTAAATTCTCTGGTCTGTGTTATGTAGAAGGTCAAACTATATGGCTGTAAGGCCTCTTGGCCTTAAATACCTATGGAAAAATATGGCACAGCTTTGCCTTTGCAGCAGATACTAGGACATTTGCTTTACCCACCATGTCAGGAGCCTGTGCCTGATATCTGCCAGGGTAAAAGATATTTTTATTGGTAATTTCAGATTAAAAATATTAAGAGCAGAAGTCAAGAAATTCACAGAACCAGTCAATGTTGTTTTTAAAGACCTTGACTATGATCTCATAGTTTTTACTAAAGCTGATGATGTTTCCATGGCATTTCAGATTAACCAGTGACCCAGCTTCTAAACCATCCAATTTTTTATTAATATAAGTTGAAATATATTTGCAATTTATACACTTTTTAGCCTGGGGTTCTAGTAGCATGAAACAGCACTGCTGGCTTGTGATTTGGTAGCATAATTTCTTGATTTTCAGTGATTTTAAATACACATTACATAAATATTTATCAGCATTTTATAATTTTGCACCAAATTTTAAACATCCTCCTCCACTACTCTGCCCCAGAGGCATAAGTGTACCTCATAAAGGTAGAACTAGACAAATAGCAAAAGGAAACACCACAACACCATACATAAACCACAGAGATAAAAGATTTTTTTGTGCTTGGTGGGAAGGGGGAGAAGTGCAAGTGGTAAGACATACACAGAGGCAAATATTTAGTATAAAATATCTTTGCATTTCCTTCAGATTTTTGGAAGGGGGAAACAATATCGAAACCAGGTGGGCAGGGGCTGCATCATTTGAACAACACAGTTTAAATGCTATCACTCTTCCAATTAACATGTTGCAGCACAAGGTAAGGGAAGACATTCCAATAGTATAGTTTCATCTTAAGGGAGATGCCCAAAGATATTTTTTCCTGGATCTTGGAAGGCAACATATGAGCGGCTATTAACATAATCACTCTCAGGTCAAAATTCTTTCAGGAAGAGGATCTCCCTGAGATCCGACATCTTTGCACGTGCTTAATTTTTTGATTATAAGCATATTGACTACCCCATTTTTCTTTGTGAAACAAAGCTGATGAGCAGGGCAGATCTTGAAGGGATTTAACACTTATTCTAGCAGGATTACCAGCTCCTTGCATTCAAACATCATGAGTCTATCTAAAATCATAAGATTTTATTAAATGTAAAATGTAATTATGTTGTGGTTTAGCTTTTTTTTTTTTTCCTGATAATTCACTTTAAAAGAAAGAACTCCTGCTTAAACACTTCAGCAGTGTTTCCAACTATTCCTTGGCAACCAGAAGGTACAGAAATGTGCTTCAAGAAAATGCAAGTTAAGATCCTCATAAATTGAGGTGATAGGTAGGGGGGTTTGCTGGAGAAGATTCTTAAGTGACCCAAGATCAAAAGGAAATATGATGCAATTATAGAAGGGAGAAACTACAAAACTCAGCTCCTCTAGCACTCCTTGAAGTCCTCCTTTACTGTCAAAGAATTCACCTTCTTCTCTTATCCCAGCTAAGCAAATTCCCAAGCTCTTTCCACAGGCTGAGGCACTTCTCTCCCCATACGAATACCCACAGTGCTGAGATTCAAGGAAATGAGGATATCTCTGATTTGCTGTTTAGAAAGCTCACTCACCTTGATAAAACAGATTTTGTAGAGGTCTCTGGGAATTAGGGATGAAACCACAAGAGCCCCAGCATAAAACCCAGCAGAACTGCAGTGGCAATGCCAGCCCAAGCTTCCCTTACCACCATGAAGTACCACAACATTGTTATTGATCAAAATGGTAGGAGTTGCAAACACAGGTTTGCTACCCAACCATGCAGACTGAACAGAGCAAATGAAGAGCCTGCCTGCAGCTGAGGTACCCTGAAGGCCACAGGTGAGGACAATACAGTGCATTAAAAATGACCATTCACCACCACTCTAATCAATGACATCTCTAAACTGCTTATTGAGGTTGCCATAGCAGCTTTCCAAAATGGAAAGTGCAACTTCTCAGTGCACAGAGTACCTCCTTCTTTTTATCTTTTAAAGACTTTCTGAATTTTCTGTAGAATAATTTCTGAAACACTAATATTTTTTCTACTTTTATTTATTTTAACCAAGTTCCAGTAGTTGAGAAGACATGATAAAAGGAAAAATTAACTCCTAAGAGAAAGGAGCAATTATAGATGGGTTCTTCAACTTCACAGTTGAAGGTTCTTCAACTGTGAGCCTGATGAATTGGAGGTCAATGAACATGCTGTTCTGAGGTTGATAAAGGTTTTTTCTTGTTTTAAAAAACTGCACACTCGCAAGCAGGACTTTCCCTCTCATAAATTTGTTCCACAGTCCACACAGCAACTGGATGTTGGTGCAGAATTGTTCCCCACCTCTGGCAGATGCTGTGCCTTTGAGGACTGTTCAGCAGTCCTCCAGGGCACAAAGAGGCAGGCTGTATGAATACATTTTGAAGACACCAATATCATCAGTCTGCTAAGAATGATCTTTTATTTCCCCTATGATCATAAAAGGGCATTATTGGAGCATGGAAAAGTCATACTCACAGTGCCATTTGGAACATTTTACTGACTACAGTGAAGAATGGGTATGAAAAAATAAAGAAAGTAAATCTTCATGACAAAAAGAGGGAAAGTTTTTTAAACATTATTTTCAGAAATCTGAAATTGAACCACAAACTACTGTTCCAGGCCAGCTAACAGACTGGAGAGATAGATTTGGAAAGCAGGAAATACTTAACCCAGTTTCACAGTCAGGGAAAACCTCAACTTTCACTAACAAGAAAAGAAACATACATCAAATCTACTGCCAGAGATGAGGAGAAACTGGAAGCACAAGTCTTAAATATTCCAAATCATTATTATGACAAATCAAAAGGAAAAATATTTATTTTTAATGCTATTTTTTTGTGATTGCCTTAAGAAAGATACCATCATATCCAAGTTATTTTTGAACACAGAGCATCGTGTTTCTTGTACATTCAGGACTGCCTCTGTTTCCCAGGCCAAAACGGGCATTTGTTCTATGTATTAGCCAAATTCTTGGTTTATAAGGTGCCCTCCATGAGGGCCAAATGGATTTCTCCTGATATGTACCTGAACACCACCCAAAGTCTCCACTGCTGAGCCCTTGTGTCCTCAGTACAGCGATGCCCCACTTGGGATACCACGTGTACACAAGGCTGGCCAAGGACAGGCTCTACAACCACTTTAACATGGCAGGCCATGAAGTGTTCCTGTTGGACATTATTTCATAATGTCCTTCTACTTGTTAGTTTGTTTTGGCCTTGCCTTAAGAATGTAAATGAAGGACTGCTCCTGTTCTTCATGCCCCCTTCCTCTCTGTTTTTTAGCAATTTATAACTACAACACTTTACAGTAGCAGAAGTGTAAAGCAGGGTGTCCTTCTGCATTTTCACACATCTGCCCATGCAAAATTACCTCAATAGCAACCTCATTATTAAAGTCAAAATGAAGCTAACATGGATTTCTTTTGCAGCCTTGTTACTTCAGAATGCCCAAAAGCAGTATAGAAGGGTACATACCAGGAAAATCTGTTTTCCAGAAAAGGAAACTATTTTTCTTGTGTGTTCCTTGCATGAACTTTATCTCCTCCCCCATGTAGGAGATTACTTAATATAATTACTTAATATTATATTACTTAATAAAACTTAATATGGGATGAGACTTTTGTCACCTACTTTTAACTTCCATTGAAATATGGCATGGTTCTTACCTTGGGAATAGAAACAATTTTTGTCAGACTAACAAAAAGTTTATCTGTTTTATTTCTCAGAATCTTTTTAAGACTGCAAGACCCTAACTTTTTGCTATCAAATTTCTGTCCAGTATGGCTGAAAAGAACATACAGGCTCTGATTTCCGACTTGTTTATACATATTTAACAGAGAAGAAAATGGAGAAGGCAGAAGTGAAAAAAAAAAAAGAAAAAAAAGAAAAAAAAGAAAAAAAAGAAAAAATTTCCACGGTCACAAAAGCCAGTCATAGAAGCACAGCTGGGTGTCAGATCAGGATCTCTTGGCAGCCGGCCACAAGAGATGCACAACAGAGAAAAAACATTTCCTGTAAGGAAGCATTTGATTTTCAAAGCTGCATGAAATGTTCACAAGAAAACCATGTAAATGCCCACTGGATTGGGGGTGGGGAAGGGAGGATTTCATTAGTAACTGGAAGCCCTCTCTTGTTTCACCAAAAGATTTGCTCGTCACAAGCACTGCCAGCTAGCCTGAGGACATTTTCATGTTTTGTATCACAACCAAGCAAACATGAAGTCTCTAGCAGTTTCGATGTGAATTTGCTTTGAAGTTCGTTTCAGTGCGACACTAAGTCAAACTCCACAGATAATGAAGGATTTCAGTTCCTATAGAAAGACAACAATGTTTTCCTGAGTCCCTGCAAAAAAGAAAGGAGAGGTTTCTGTGAAGTGCCAGCACGTACAGTGGTGCTGTAGATACAGACTTATACTGCATGCAGCTGTGAGGGCTGAAGACATTTCAGCTGCTCCTCCTCTCCCACAGCGGGGCTGTTTGCCACCAACCCACTATTAGGAGTTACTGCCCCAAAGGCACCCCAGCAGGCCCACATGTGCCCCCCTAGCCTGCAGCAGTGCGCACCCAGCCCTGCCAGTCTGAGCCACCAGTAAAGCATTTGAGATAAGCTGATGAATCTGTGCTGCAAGAGGATGAAGGTGTGCTTACACCATCCTTTCCATCAGCCAGGTAGGAACAGAAAGAGATGGAACCTCTTCTGACTATGGACGAGCCAGGTGTGGGTATAAGGATAAAAGGATTTACTACCAAAGTGTTATAGGAGTCCTTTCCACAGACCACACTCTGCACCTGGGCAGAATGGTGTGACAATCCCAAAGCATTCATGGCCTGTGCATAAAATGGTAGGATAGAATTGCCAGGGAAGGGAGTAAAATAAGGAAATGACAGCCAGCCAGAAAATCTTTAAAGTGGCAATGTGGAAAGGAAGACCCTTATGAATGGGTGCTAAGAGCCAAAAGAAGATGTTTTGCAGAGCTCCACAGGATGCTCCTGAGTATGAAAAATGTTTATAAATGGAATGAGTGCTCAAAGAAGACCAGGACTGTGTATTAATAGAGGCGGAAGCTACCTCTTTAATACTGAGGAGGTGATTATAGGTAGGGAGAAGACAGGTCATGGTAAACCTTGAAATAATAACAAGTAGCTTAAGTTTCAAGAGCAAGGCAGTGGGAAAGCACAAAGAACAGACAATATGGTTAAACTTAAGCGTTGGGAAAGTTATCTTTGCAGGAACACTGGGGATTGGTACGGTACATCTGTCACATTTATGACAGGATGAGTACAGTGATTGATCCGTAAGATAACAAGAGCTGAAGTTATAACAGCGAAGTTGTAGTTGTCTGGGTAGAGAGAAAAGGATGTATTGCATAGATGGCATGCAGAATGAAGTTAGGAGACTGAGTTATAAATGAAAGGGATGTCAAAAAGAGTGAGCTTAAAAGAGGAGGAGGTGATTCAGATTCACATCTTTCCTAATGAGGAAGGTGCATGACACTCCTCATGCAAAAAATGACAGTGTGCCTTGGTCATACAGGCTTTGCTCTGGCTTGCCACTGGAACACAACAGAGCCAAAGGAGTTCTGTGGCTCTGGGGTTGAACAGCATTGTCTGGGTTCAGTGCCCACAGGGATCACAGGGATAAGGGTGGAGAGTATGAAATATGAGAGCAGAGACAGTGGTACATGGAGGGCCCACAAAGGAAATCAAGTAGATCACCCTGCTATGGATGGTATGAATACACAGCTGCAGAGGAGAGGTATGGAAGGTAGGCAAAGGAAGAAAGGAAGATGGCACCTGTGCTCGCTTGTTCTTGTGAGAAATTTGCACAATCACATGCAAAGGACCTGGTCCAAGGGGCCAGTGTCTAAAAGACGGTCAGCAACAATAAAAATGCTTTACCTGTATAATGCAATTGTACTTCCACACTTGTAAAATGCTCCTAATGTAAACTTACCTTAACCCTGCTGTTTAAAGCTGTATCTCTCCCAGAACTCCTTTTCTGCTACAGACATACCAACACGCAGGACAGTGTCCTGTAGGATGAATGCTGCATTAAAGACAAAGCTGCATCTCTTACCAACTGAGCACAAACAGCTCCCTTGCCAGTGTTCCTTACATACAACCAAAAAAACCAGAGTGCTCCTCAAAGTGTTTTCCCCTTTCCGTGGTTTAGTGGCACAGGAGTGTCAGTCCAAAGTGGCACCGTCACAGCCCTGCTCATGTCGCAGTGTAACAACATTGCTCTGTCACAGGCCATGCCCCTGCTTACCTCCACTGGGCTGGAGTCCTTGGCTTCCTATAGCAGGGTGGTGCTGAGAAAAGGAAGGCAGACCCTGTCACATCTCTCTGCCTTCAGAGACATCCCTGGTTCTGGGTGTGTTTTTGCCAGCTCCATCGTACATGTTCCAGCCAAGTAGCTCCGTGCCTGGAGACCTGGCTTGGAGACCCCTGCAGGCACTCTACAGCTCGAGAGTTCATTAGTGCTGTGATTAATCTGGATGCCAAGCGCATGCTAAGTCAGTCACATAATATTAAGCTGAATTCTTGGTTCTCTGCTTTAAGAAATAGGGCTTCCAGCAATTTCTCCTCCTTGGATCCAGTGCTGTTCCTGTTTTACAAAGTTCCCCGCCCCATGCTTACTTCAGCATGATCCCAGCTAGAGAAAACAGAAAGGGGAAAACAACAGCTTCTGCAAGTAAATAGCTTGGATGCCAAATACGGAGGTTGCACAATATTTTATTCACCTCTTGGTGAAAAAAAAAGAAAAAAAAAGAAAAAAGAAGAGAATTGGACAAAAGGTCTGAGGACAGAAAGTTTTTACATATTAGAAGACTTAATTCTTGATAAACTTGAATCCACACTACTCTTGGGTAGAGCACAAGCACTTGTGTTATCTGCAGAGTTTTCAGTACCATGGCTCATGTTCCCCAGTGGCCAGAACCCAATTCCCCCAAGTTCTCCTGCTACCTCCTTCAGCAAAATGGCATCAAATGACACCTGGTTATGCCCAAACTCCCATTTCTGCCGTGAGGATGAGGAAGAAATGCCAAAGGCATTTTGCTTATGTAGGACAAGAGATATTTCTTTGGATTGCCTGGTATTTTTGCTGGGGTGTGAAACAGGAATCTGTCCCTGCCTGTTCTGCTTCCTGCTGTTAGGAGGCTGCTCAATAATTCAGTTATCTCTCCCCAAAGGAAGCTCCGCTGGCCTGCTGCTTGTTCAAGCCAGTTACTCTCAGCAATGAAGTCTGAAGGGCCATGGACTTCCAGGGACCCCTTTGGCACCAGCGCTTTTGTATTCCAGTGGCCAGCAGCAGCTCCTTAACTCTTTGACAGCCAAAGCTCATTATCATTTTTATGTAATTAAACAGTGCTGCTCATTCTCCTCAGTAGATTATCACAGCAAATTGATGGTTATTTGAAGGAACTGCCACAATAGGAGACAAAACACTGGCAACAGATAAAACAAAAGGATGTGCACAAAGCTCTTTAATTAAACTCCATGAAGGGATATGAATTCTAGCAGAGATTTTAGTTACCCTGCTGAGTCTCTTTCTGATTAGCTACAATGCATCTGCTGGCTTTCCTAGTATCCATCTGTACTGTTAAAGAGAAATTTATTCTGGCTATGGAAGATGACCTCAAAGATGTCAGTTGTGGATAGTCTAATAGTTTATTTATGCTGACAAAGTGGTTCTGAGTTTTCCTAGATGCGCTGAAGTGAAGAACCATCGTCTTTACATATAATGATGTGCTTAATATGTGCACACACACACACACACACACACACACAAATAACAATGCCCACACACAAATGAAACTGAAAGGCTAACAAGAAACCCAAAAGAGGTTGGAAAATTGTGAGGGAAAAGATTTTTTCTCCAAATTTCTCAAACTTATCACCACAATTACTTTTTCTTCTGCCATGCATCATCTGTTTCCCCCTCATCCTGCCCCACGTCCTTCCCTCCAGCATCCAGGTGCAGAAAGTATAGTGAAGCTATACTTGGATGGGACCAGGAAAAAAAAGTCATAGAATATATACTGTAAGGCATATTAATAACAAGTTAGGCTGTTACTTTGAGGTCTGACTTTCCTTCAAAAAATTTAAAATAAAAAATAAAAGAAAAAAGGAGAGAAAGAATAAGAATTGAAAACAGATCTGTCATGGAGCATTTGTGAGAAGCAGTGCCACAAAACCCTCTGGGGCTTTCCACTCAGGTCATAAGGGATCTGGTTCAAATCACATTGGTCCTTAATCCACAGGTAATTGACAGCACAGCTCTCAGTGACTCAGTGTGGAATAGTGCTGTAGTGCTCATTACCACTGCAGACCTTTAATCAGAATATTTTTAGTCACATGCAGCCTTTTGGCTCTACAGAGTCTATGGAGACAATAGACAATTTGCACATTTACCATAATTAATTACCTGCTGGAGAAATAAAAGCCATTCCCATCCAGTGTCCAATTCAGAGGAATGTATTTGATGGAACAAGGCCAGACTATAAGATGCACACACACAGCCTCGAAACACTCATGGGAAAGGGTTGTTCCCTGCACTAAATGTGGTGCAGGGTTTTTTCCCTTAGAGCCCCAGGAAACTGGATGGATAGAACACCTCTTCCTCATCCCTTATGGAGCTCTGAAAATATCCCAATTCTGCCTAATTTATACAACCCAGTCCTCAGCGTCCTTCTCAGTTGCCAATACCCTACTGTGAAAGCTCCATTAAATCCTTTATTTATTTGTCCATAGAGGCCACTGAAGAATGTCACAAGGTATTTCCCTTTCCAAAGTAGGTTCAGCTAAACATGAATGAGGCCCTAACATTATTCTGGATAAGAGTGTGTACTCAAAGTTTTGCCAGACTACTGACAGGCTGCAGGGAGAAAATATTCCCGAGCTTGACTTCTGACCACCTTATGTGCAAGTAGGTGCAGATTTGTTACAGTCATGACTTGGCAGTATTTTATGGTTGTTCTTTGTAATGTCACATGCAAATGAATACAAAGTTCAAAACAATGGGGAAAGAAGTATCACACTGATTCTCCCTGCACAGGCCTCAACCTCTGCTGCCCCACTGAGAAAGCTGAAGTCTAAGGCCAGATTTGTGGGTTTTTTTTAAATTATAATTAAATAGTAATTAAAAATGGAACGTTCCAGCACAGTTCTGGCAGTGAGATTTCATGCTAGCATTGAACAGTAGGTTTACTGGTAACTCAGACAACTGTACACCTTACAAAAACTCTCTTTAGCTTAATCATCCCTAAGGATGTCTGTCCTGAACTATGTCCAGAAACAGCTGAACAAGAGACTCTGGCCAATTTCAAATACCACTAGAAAGGACCAATATTTTCCCATTATGAAAACACAACTCAAGAGGATCTTTTTTTTTTTTTTTAATAATCACATGCAGTTCTTATTACAAAATTAAAATTGGTTTTCCATTTGACTCAGTCTGGGTAGAAAATACATTCCTCAGCTGTAAAGCTGGTAGTGCTCTGCTGACTCAAAACTTAGCAATTCTGTTCAGGTATTCTGCACAGACCATAACCCTACCTCACCCTCAAATGCCTGAAGTGCATTCAAGGTACGCTTGTAAGGCTTGGTTCTTTTGCAGCTTCTGTCTCCAACTTCTTATCCTCTAAGTTACTAAATTCTTGGCACCTCCTGCTTCATTAGGTTATAGAAGTCCAATGTCTGAAGGAGGGATTTTGGCACTATTACTGTAAATATCTGGAAGCCACTGAGATGACTGGTTACTTGTATTTATTTAAGTGTTCTTGTGTAGCATCCAAAGTCTGTTGACACCCAGTAGCACTGCATTCTGCAGAATGCTTTAGAAGTAAGCAGAAAGTAAGTTTCTGTTGCTGGCAGCTAATTCTTTTAAGCTTGGAAAATGATAAGCTAGGTAGTACATCTCTGGGTCACAGCAACCTTTCATAATAGCATAATCTAGAAGCGCAATTTTCTCACATCAAGCAGTTTGAGGAAGATGAATCTGCTTCTCTATCTATTTCCAGAGTTATGAAAACAGCCAATAGAAGTACGTAGCCCAAAAACATGCTTGCAATCTGGAACATCTGAGGTACTTGATAAAAGCACTTGAGGATTTATGCATAATGTAAGCAATACACTTCCCAATATAACATTGAAAATAGTTATATTGCTGAAAGAGATAATGCTGCAGATGATGTCCATGACCAACGGCCCCTGCCTTCCTCCTGGACAAATCTCTTACTGCTGTTGAGTATTACAAAATCCCTGAGCTGTGAAGGACTGTGATTGTCCCTGGGACCTCAGATTCTGTGGGGTGCAGTTAAGTTAAATATGTTAGGTTTTGCAAATTGTGAAAAGTGGTATTGCAATGTATTAGCAAGAGGATTTTCCAGAAGGAGGTTTCAGTATTGCACTGCAATGGGTTTGAAGAAAGGGTCAATCCTGTTGTTCTGTTAAGTTACATATCTTTCCAAGAGAGGAAAGAAGGGCAAAACCAGTTCAGAAATTATACGATGTGGTTAGTTTCTTCCAGCTATAGCACATCAGGCCTGTGTACTTTAGCTAGGTGAATGACTGTCTAAAAAAAAGCACTTTTGGAAGGCTTGTTCAGTAAATTGTTTTTCCATGTCTTTCTGAAGAAGAGTCCGTGGTACTTCACAAAAGTTGGCACGGAACTCCCCAGGTACACTGATACATTCAGCATGTACAGCTACAAGAGCTATGGAAAGCTTTTTTCTATAGGAATTTGAGTACCTGAGGCAACAACACTCCTCTAGTTTGGAAACTAAGCAGACACTTCTGTCTGTGTTTACTCCTAAGGGAAAGTAATGTGATCATCATAAGGCTGTGAGTTACATCAATTTTAAAAGATACTGCTTTGAATTAACAGAAAAGTGACTAGGAAAATTCTTCCTCCTGGAAATCTAGTTCCCAGCTGATTATTTATGTGTTGATACTCATTCTTTCCAAGTAAACAGAGAAATAAGCTCTTCTTATGAGCCAAGTGAATCAACATTACTGGAATGAAAATCATTCTCTTACATCAATTGTTTTTCCCCTTCCTCCAAGCCCTTAAGAAAAGGCCAGAAAACCCACCTTAGGAAAAAAAAAAACAAACCTGTCTGCAGTGACCTTATAAATTAAAACAACAGGAGTGATAAAATTATAGGGAGAGAAGGATTTAATCTTTCACTCAAAACATGCATTAGTAAGAATTCTATACTCCTATGCATATCTGTAGAGAAGAATTAGGAAAATAAGCCCTTTCTGGTGGGTTAAAGAAATATGAGATCAGCAGATGTATCTGGAAATATAGAAAAATTAGGATTAAAAAAAAAATTAACTCTGCATACAGTTCTGGTGCTGCCTCTCTCCCCCAGGATTGCAGTCAATGTAGGAATCCTTGAGTCAGATAAATTCTATTTCCAAATACGGGGGAAGCAGGTCCTCAAAACCACTTTGCTGCACTGGAATTAAAAGAGCCCACTCAGTCCTGTCATCAGGATTTTCTCATTCTGACAATGATCCTCCACCACAACTCTTTCTATAGAGTCTCAGGCTGAGTGCAGACACTTACATGTCTCTAGAACTCATCCAACTGTGTTTTACACAGACACCAAACAACCACCATGACAATGTAGTCTGTCTGTGAGTGATTTTTCATGGTCTGCAATATAAAAGTCAATAATGGTCCCACATATTGGTAAAGTGCCATTTCTAGTAGACACAACTGAAGGGGAATTCCCACTGCTAAAGATACAGGACAACAGAGAGAAGTATTTCTCCTCCTAAGGCTAAGGGTGAGGGGTGAGGGGTAGAGACTGTCCTTCCAAAATCTTGGCCAATTATATGGCATTTTAAGACGCCAAACTTCTTGGCATGCTTTTTCTCCAGTTCTCTGACAGCTCATTATGAAGGACACTACACAGCAGAAGCCATCTGTGTAATTCAAGGACAGCACAAAGCTGTACAACAAAGGACATGGTCAGAGCAACAGGAAGTGATGTAAAATACATCAGGAAGATTTTTCATTTTCTATTTGGAAAGTAAGTAACTCAGACATCTGCCAAAATTCCATAACCACTGATCTTCTGTGAGGAACTGTTTCAGCCTAGTGCAGAACACCACCAGTAACAGCCAGAGCAGAGATCACCAGCTCACCAGCACTGCTGTGCCTTCTTGTAATATCTGATCAGCCTGCTGGCTGCTAGATAAGCCCTTATGCCTATGACAAGTCCTGTTTTTAAAATGGAAATAAAAATCATCTTTATAGGGCTAAAATTTACAATCCATACACTTCTCCACAGCTTATCTTCAGCCTCACCCTAGGCCCAGACTCCTGCAGAGTTGTACAGTCCTCAGGAAAGCCTCCACCACCCCAGCCCAGCCTCAGACACGTGCTGTCCCCAGCCTGCGCCTCCACCCCCACAAAACTCCAGGTGACCCACAACACACGCGGAGAGCACCAGAAAATAACTGCATTTCTGTAAAAGATAGAAGGCTTATGGCAGCCTCAGGTTTTTAGGTTGGCTGTGGAGAGAAAAATGATACCTTATCTGGCACCAAGCCTACTGGTAGAAAGCAGCTTGACATATTTTGATCCACCAGAATGAGTAAGTTTACACAAGCTCAGTGCTTTGTGTTTTTACTGTACCACCAAAACACAGATAGAGAGTACACAAGTCTTACCATTACTGACTCCTTATCTTGGAAATCTTCTATGTGTATTTCATCCAAGTCCTTTAAGCACCCACTCAGTGTGTGTGCAATCCTGACCTCCCAGGACCGGTGATATTTGCACACCACAGAAACAATGGAGCCATTTATCTTGCAAGCAGGCCTGGGCAGGGGAGACAGATCTCTCCCTCAGCTGGCCCCAAACAGGGCATTTGTTTCAAACGACTGAATTTCAGAGCCTTTAGAAAGAGACACGGTGCCGCTGCTTAAACCTTATTTTTCTCTTTCTTAACTCACACAACCCTTCTCAAGCCACTGGCTACAGAATAAACAGGACAAAGACAAAAGTCTATCAGAATACATATATAAGCAGTGTATATACTCTTTAGTAAATGCAAGACAACCCAGGGGAAAGACTTGCAAAAAAACCCTAGAAATAGCTAAATAGTTAGAAATAGCAGGATGCCCACAAGTACTCCATTAAGAATACTGATCATAAACTGCTATTTTTCCCTAGTGTTTCACAATGTAAACATTTAGTCATTTACTTTCCACATGCTTTGAGAGCACTGGACAGACTGTCAAGCACAGACCATTTCTGTTCTCACATATTTTCATGAAGCTCTCACTGAAAGTCATTGTTTTCCTACATGCTCACAAAAAAACAATTTTGCATTTAAGATCAATCTGGTGCAAGTACAGTATTTCCCCCTTTACACTAATTAGGCTATTTAAAGATGTTTTCATCAAATGCATGATAGGAACTTCTGGACTGTACCCCTTGAAATGTTCTGCTGAATTTTTGCTAACATTTGGTAACAAATCTCATGAGAGCCTTTAATGGAAGTTAACATTTTTTT
Source organism: Poecile atricapillus (assembly GCF_030490865.1). Lineage (NCBI taxonomy): Eukaryota > Metazoa > Chordata > Aves > Passeriformes > Paridae > Poecile > Poecile atricapillus. The sequence continues at coordinate 60,769,437 of NC_081250.1, forward strand.
CATGTGTCATACTGCAAGTCTTCAAAGCAGAAGTTTATAACAAACTCTTAATGTGACTTTGAAGCTCCCAGGCCTTTTCTAGATATCTGCTTTATGTTTGCTCACATTGCTGACTGCCCAGAGTTTGGCTGGCTCTGACCAGATCTAAGCACAAAGGCAAACTGAAATGACGCAGAACTTACTTCTTCCTCCTTTGAACTTCCTTAACAAATAGAAATCTAGCAGCCTGTGCATCAGGAAAGTAAGCAACAAGAGAAAAGAATCCTCAAAACCATAAACAACCAAAACCACCCACTCTCATGCCAGCTGTTTTTTAAACTGATTTCTATGGTTAACAAAAGAGACAGATTGAGAGTCATGAAAGATGAATCATGTTATACCCACATGAACAGCACTTCCTGGAGCCCACCAGCAAATTGAACTCCCATTAAAAAAAAAAAAAAAAAGAAAGAAAAAAAGAGAAAGAACGTTATATTTGGTATGTCCCTCTATATATCAAAAAGGAGTTACTAGTCTAAGAGAGAGGACAGGTTGACAGCAACTTTATATGTCCCTTATGATCCACTAATCCTGAGCTGATCAGAAAAGATCACAGCAGTAAACCCTGAAGTTTAGCAACATCCTGCCTGCTCTATGGGCCATGACCTTGGCTCTGCAATTCCCAAGCACACCTTAGCTTACGGATTCAGAGCTGAGTGGAGGTCTTCAAACAACAAGTTTATGGCTCTGCTCCACAGTGCTTGCACAATAGCGATGTTTTCAGTCACGTATTTGCGTGTCAATGGCATGCCTCTGCAACCTGGGAATGGAAATAAAGTGGTGGAGTAAGGACCTTTCCAAGGCTCTACCAGCAAGAAGCACTTCAGCTTGTAAGACTCACAAAATCCTCTCTGGCAATTCAAGGTGACGTAAAGCAGCCTTTGCCTTGCAAAGATGCTCGCAGCAACATGAGCCATTCCAAAAAGAACCCCACTGAAAGAGTGTTTCAGTCAGATGAGCCACCCAAAGTTCCCTTCAGGCAGTCTCATGGCAGCACTGCAGGTGCAAGCAAGAGCTGTCAATAGAAGGATGTAGGACAGAAAGGCAGCATCGTTAGTTTTAAATCTCTTTGGGCCACTGAACTCACTTCCTGAGGCTGTCACATTGATCCTCCTTTCTGGGAAATTAGCTTCATCCTATAGAAACTATTGAGATTCAAATTTTGGTTTTGTACAAGTACCATGTGAGTTGCAGCCATTCTATTTTGAAATGAAAATGTTTAATCTACCAAGAACTATGAGGAAGCACAACATTTAAAAAAAAAGTGAGCAAAACACCATAATTGGACTTTTTATGGATATAACTCTTAAACTGTAATTTAATTTAAAACCATATGGCATACCAGAATAGACTCATTTATTTAAAATTCCTCCTTTGCATAGGTCTTTGTATTATTTAAAACTTGTCCCATATTGACAATTACAAGGTATGGAAAGAACAAAATTTTTGCTTTCCAACCAACTATGAAGTGTCTAAGAAAAGAGAAGTTTTGTGCTTTCTTTGGCCATCACACCAGCTTGTTCTGACTGCCTGAAAGACAAATAGCATGTCTAGATAACTGAACTCTGACAATTAGAAAATCAGACTAGTTAGTGAACTGTCATTTTTTTTTTAAAACAAGGAGACCTTGTCAGTTCTACCTGTCAAGTGAGTTTGGACAGATTGATAAACATTTCAAGAAAACAGAATAAAACCTGTTGTCTCCACAAAGCAGACTTTAATTTCTTTGCTCACAAGCACATGATAAGACAGCAGAGCACAAGACTGTCCACAGACTTTATTACCAAAACTATTCCAGCTACTGCTGTGAATGACTTGAAATTCGGTTTCATGGACTTCCTGGCAGATAAGATAGCATTTATGAGTTGCCTTAGCATTCCTACATTTGAAGCAATATGAAGTATGATTGGCAGCAACCCAATTTCATTATTCTTAGATGAGTCAATAAGTGTGGAAAGAGAAATGAAATGGGCAGCCAATCAACACACATACAAAAAAATCAGACATTCTGAGGCCAAGCAAGTATTTATATGCTGATGACTCAACTTTTGCAGCAGCGTCTGCAGCAAGAACAGGAAATATACTATTGAACCCTCTTATGACAACAACTTTGATGTGAAAGGCCGGAATAGCTCATTCTGCCTGCTCTGATTCAGAAAGCTGGAGCTGTAATCCTGGATCTCTGCAGAATGCACTCACAAGAGCTTCTGAGCTCATTAAAGGACATCAGAAATACAAGGGTCCTGCAGGACACATGGTAAGTAAATGGCTTTCAAAGACTATGGAAAGAAACACAGGTGACAAAGGGCTGGCCCTGGAAGCTCTGCTGCTGTTTTACATACCATGTGTATATATATAAGGCTCATCTACCTCTACAGCGGTAGATGACTGCTGCTACACAGTCAGGAAAGAGGTCTTCCATCCTTCTATCATGGCATGAAATCTTTTCACACTGAGAATTTTCTGAACTCAGAACAATTTACCACATTCTTCCACGAGTATTTGTATTGAGGCACGAGACAGCTGTTTCTTTACAAAGTTTAGGAACTGCCTCTTATCTGCTGCTTATCATTTGTTTTTCTTCTTGCACTGCAGATGTTGTGGGGGACGTGATGAAAGCAATGTAAAATACTGTCCTGCAGCAGTAATTATTACAGTGGATATATGCTAGGGCAAGGCTATTCAAATAAGCTGAGTGTGTGACTTTAATGACACTATAAATTGGTAGAAACCAAGAATTTATCATTGGATTTAGATTAGTTAACTTCAACGATTTTTAGTATGCAATACTGGCAAATCTGTAGATAGAAACAGTATATCTATTAAATTGGTTGTTAGCTAGGCTTAATTTTCTTGATACCCTTGGTAGTACTTCATAAACCAACTGAAAACTTCCAGTTTAGGTTCAAATCAATATAAAAATTATTCCTAACCCTCCTATAAGTAAGATGCTGGTGGATGCAGTTTCACAGGGCATGCAAAAAATGCAGACAAGTCTGATCTTAAAACCAGAAGCATAAGTGAATGATTTTTTTCAGTATTATTTCAGTCAGATAAAATAAAAAAGGTTTGGGAACCTAAATACGTGTTTCCAGAAAAAAAATGCCAAATAAAACCAAACCAAAAAGTGTCTCTTCAGAGCAGCATAGGGAGGAGATATGTAAGTGCTGGAGGTTCAGATTTCTTCTAAATAATTTCCTTCCCACATCCAAAGCTGCTCTCTGCTGTTAGGCTCTGTTTTGTCCTTCTGCTGGAGAATGTCATTCAGATTGCCCTTTTTAACTAGTAAACAATCTGAGCAGGACAGAAGCAAATGAATGTTGCTGCTGCATGTCCGAGCTGCTATTTGTCTTTTCTAAATTTCCTTAATATTACCATAATACTTGGAGATTAAGTTGTCCCTTGAGTGTGAACATCTTTCTCTCTGCCACTGGTTATCTGTACAGTCCACTTGGTAACTTGCTCTCATTTCCTCCTGCAGTTCATACTAACACTGTGCAGGCCGTGTCACACACATCCCTTTGTAATCTCTTGTATAGACTTCTTGTAGTTGGTGATGTTTAGATATTGACTTTTATAGCTCATAAAGCCACTAGTGGATATCAAATTTAATATGTTCAGCTGACATCAATTATATGTTTTATCTCTCGCTCTGAATTACAGCATTTCTGGGGTTTGCAACTTCAGAACTAATACAGCACAGCAGAAGAGGCCTTTTAATCCTGCTTATTAGCAAATGGGAGTTTCTGACATAACCCAAAGGCTCTGGCAGACAGACACCACACAGCTGAAGGACAGACACTGCAGCACAACGGATTCCAAGCACTGAAACCTCTGGCAAATGAGCTCCACTGGAGAAGCAGCATTCTTGTTTTCAGGGAAGAAGCCACCTTATTCAGACTAATACTTACTCTTCTGAAGACATGTCATCTTCCATAAAACAAAATGAGGTGCTGATAGCTTGGATGAAGCAGCTGGATAAAAGGGTAGGAGAAAATGCAGGCTCACAGCGGAATGGAGGTACTTAAAACCCAAACAAAAAGCTGAAGCTTTCAACCACTGAAGAGCGTGCATTATTTACCGTGTGCCACTGGACCAAGCAAGTTTCTTAGCTGGCCACAGTTTACCCATTTCCCCTAGCAGGCAGCAAGAAATGCAGTGCACTGACAAGCAGGGTGAGAGGGGATAGATCTGGGATACCCTCCTCCACAAAACTGCATGTGCCCAGATCACAGCCAGAGGCTGGATGAGGTGGGCGGCATTTCTCTGGCTGTGGTACCAGCATGGTGGAACAGACTGCTCCAACACAGCACAGGAACCCAAGTTATGAGCAGCTGGGAAGGGTGTCTGTGCAGCAAAGCACCATTCAAGTTTTACTTTTCAAATTCCATTGTAATGATATCCTAACCACAAGAAGTCAAATTTCCTATCATGTCATGATTTCATCACACTAATTTCTCTCAGAACCCCAACTCTTAGTATGTGCCAAACAATCATGGCCCCTTTTTGGTGTGTTTTATCATCTCCAAGCTTCTCCTGGAATCTGTAACCCATTGCCAACTAACATTTGTACACCACTCCCCACAAACACCACCCAGGAAGAGAGTAGACACAATATTTTATGCTCACTTAAGCACAACTATCCTGTTTTCACACCCAAAGACAGATGGGGCATTTAAAGCATGCAAGTTGTAGGCACAAATTTGCATCACACTCTGGTCACCAACATGGGAATTTGCCCCATTACCTACAACCAGCATTAAGCAAACCATGCAGGGCAGATTGCCCTCTATAAAACATCATGTTAAGACCACTGTTCAAGAAGAATGGCTATAATTGCTAAATATTTTCCAACAAAATAAAAATTGTTGAAAGGATATGCAAATATTACTCTTACTCCATTCATGGGACATTACTGGACAGCATTAATGTTCCAACTCCATAATCAAAACTTCCCAGGTGGGGACTTTGGGATACCAGCAGTTGGAGTGACATGATTTTTTTTTTCTTTTTTTTTTTTTTTTTTTTTTTTGTATTGGGCTTCTATAAAATGAAAATAGACTATTCATAATTCAACCCCCTTCCCCTGACTGAAGAACCCTAATTTAAAGAAAAAAAACATTCACTTGAATGTTAAGAGCATGCATGAATCAAATATGGAACTAAAAGACATTTAATGATATTTGTACAAACACTTTCCAGCAATGACTTGGATTTTAATTATCTAGTGGATGAACCCTGCATGTCAACAAATCAAATGGTGTTTTGCAGCCAATTCCTAACTCTGTGGTCCATGTCTCCTAGACCAAACTTGCTTTGCAGCTTTTGCACAAATATTTTTTCATTTTGCACCTTAGTTCTACAGCCCCTCAATTTTTTCCTCTGCTTTTTAGTTTCTAAACGCTCTTTCTTTCTGTCTATACAATCAACCACAGTGCATGCAAAATATAATGTGGGATATAAAACTGTGAAAGTAAAATCTGGGTAAGTTGCAAGCAATTTTTCTAGCAAAAAAAAATACATGTTTAAGAAGACATAAATAAAGATTTTAATAAGCTTCACACAAACAGGCACATGCCTACTCATTCCTCCAAATTGTCAGAGCTCTTGCATAAAACTTCTTTTATATTCATCTTAGTCCCTGAAGTTACACACGTCTTAAAGTTAAAAAAGATAGACTTGTTAATAACACACAAATGTTCATAGACATAACATCTTTACAGATATCCTCTGTGAGCAGATCAAGCCACTCTCCATATGTATTTAAACATAGTGGAAGGGTGGAGTTTTTAAGTTGTCAGATCTGTGCCTGGGTAAGAGGGGCTCTATTTTCACTCTTGGAGCAGGGAGAGATTAGCAGCTTGAAATCACTTTGACAGTTTCAGTTACTCTCCTGCATACTGCAGGGAATTTTAATTCCAACCTGTGAAATTGTAATTGCTTCTCAAGAAGAGCAGGAGGATTCTGGGTAATGGACACAGCCAAGATCAGTGTCAGAGTTGTGAGTTGCTGCCACTTCTGATATTACTTGCTGTTATTCAAAAATCACTCCAGCTTTCCATATGGGAAGTTGAACTGGGGAGTGAAACTAGACTAACAGTAGCTCTCAGATGTTCAGAGATCTGCAAGGAATGATGTAACAGAGGTGAATCTCCTCAAAAAGCACCTTTGCTTCTTTCACATGCTTTATAGAACAAGCTTTACATAAAACACTTCCTCTATGTCATACTCTTTTTCTAAACAAGTATACTATAACTAGAAAGCTACAACGAAAAACAGCTAAATGTATGCTAAATGACCAAGTCCTCCAGCATACAATACACAAGTAGAAAATAAAATGTGTATACTTAATGTTGTCCACAAGAGATTTAAGATGTCTTTGCTACTCACGGTTCTGTGGTTTTCAAGATTCCTCACTGAAAACAGCAAAAGAGAACTCAGAGCTACCACAAACACTTAAGAAAAATAGTTGAGGCTTTCTTGGTATCAAATGGAAATTATATTCTTTTTTTGCTCTGGCAAAAGGTCATTGAATGTAGATTGCTTATTAGCAGACACATTCTCTAGTGATGAGTGTGTTCAGCAGGTGTGAAAGTGGGATCAATTGACTATGGGGTAACTTTTCCTGCAATGACCTTGTTAAGCTGAGGTGCAGCAGATTTCTTACCCACCCTGAGGGAATACTTGGAAGTAGGTCTTAAACATAATGATGATGTAAAAATTAAAAATGCTGCCTGGCAGGGCACTTAGGGCATTCAGGGAGACAAACAGGATCAAAAATCACGGATCAGATGTGTTCAGGTCAACTCCTTCCATTAGGAGGATGTACTTATAGAGCTCACTCCACACTCACTGAGGTTCTCCAAGCTGCACCAGTGGCCCCAGGCAGTTCAGGCTTAGTCCAGGTGAGCTCTTTGACCAGAACTGATCTGCTCAGCTCAGTGGCTTTGGAAGATTTAGTTATAAATAAACAGAACACAATGACAAACACAATGCTAATCTACAACACAAAGTGTCAAAAACCTCTCTCAAAATCTAAAGGAAGGCAACAAAATAAATGATAAACAACGCTTCCTACTTATCAGATTAAAGCTAATTTTTAAGAATATACTGCAGGCAATTTTGGCCTCTTTCAGTATATTGCACTATTTCTAAGAAAATAAGCTGGCCCCATTAAAGTCAATGATGCACAGAATCTAAATCACAAGCTTCGTAAACCTCTGTAATAGCTGATGCAATGAGTCTGTAATTGCCACGATTAGATAAGCTAGAGTGGCTGACAGAGATAATGCTGAAGGCACACAACATATCTGCATAGATTATTCCCATCACATATGAAAATCTGGCTCAGATATAATGATTTTGCCAATCCACACTTTTCCTGAGGATTTTGCAATCTCTGGTGCTTTCCTGAAAATTTCAACTCCCAGAGTCATGTTGGTGGGTCTTTCTGAGAATTTCTCAGATTTGTTAAAAATGTAAATTACTCATTGTTATATATTCCTTGTTGTACAATGTATTGTATATATTCCTTGTAAAAAAAAGGGTGAGAAAAAAAGTACCCCAACAAACAGAAGGAAATTAAGGGCATGGTTGTATTTTCGTTTTTTCTTTTAAAACTCGTGGATTTTGAGCCTTGGTTTATGACCTTCATTGGTTGCTACAAGAAGTAACATATTTGAGTCATCACACACCTGAAGACAGTTACATCTGTTGCTATAATTTACAGGATGTCCTGAAAGCATTATGGTGGAACTTCCTAGTTAATTGTCTGTAACTATCATGAATCCCCAATTTATAAAGTACAAAGCACTTTTACTAGGGGGTTATTCCTCAGCACAATAGAGACAATGTCCTGGTTTTGGCTGGGATAGAGTTAATTTTCTTCACTGCAACTGGTATGGGACAATGTTTTGGATTTGCTGCTGCTGAGCAGGGCTCACAGAGTCAAGGCCCCTTCTGCATTTCTGGGGATGGCTAAGCACCTGCCTGTCAAAGTAATGAATTATTTACTTCTTTGCTTTGCTTTGCTTGCATGTGCTGCTTTTGCTTTACGTATTTAAGTATCTTTACCTCAACCCCTAAGTTTTATCACTTTTACCCTTCTGATTCTTGCCCCCACCCCAACGCAGTGCGGTGAGCGAGTGTCTTAGCTGCCTGCTAGGATTGAAGCACAAAAGCCGTGCAAGACAGCTCAGCTCCATCTGGATATGACACGAACATTTAAAAACACCCTCAACAATGCCTGTGTTATGATTTTAAACAGCCTTTGCAAGTGGAAGTTTGGATGAAGGTTCAGAAATGCGACAAGGCATGAACAAACCAACTGTATGATGTGTTCAGGTGCTGGAAGAACTGGGCACACAGTCCAGTCCCTGACTGACCAGCACACTCTCAGGATGTGTGGAGATCCTGTCATAACAAAAATGGCTTGAAGAAAGTAATTAGAAATATTCACTGTGTAAAATGCAACCTCCCCACTAATAGAGTAAGAATTGTTTTATTGAGCCAATGCATAGCTAAGAGATTCCCAGGTAGTTCTCCAAGTGTTGTATAAAATCTACAGACTGTATTAAATCCATCTTTTAACAGAACTCTATCACCAGAATGACATCTTCCCATTCAATTATAAAAACCCAACACCTTTAGAACTATTTCTATGTAAAAAATAATTCTTCTTGTATTAACAAAGCCTAATAGCTCATTGTGAAGTTGAGAGATGCAAGATGGCAGGCAAAAATTCTTTCAGATATGACAGCAAAATAAATAGCAACAAATAACAAACTTTAATGGCCTAGCAGTGCTCATTCTAATGTAAAAAGACAGATACCAAATGATCACACTGCATCAAGCAAAATCTTTAGGAAAGCTTTAAATATCCTACCCATAAAAGATGACCAATATCACTCAATGGAAAGACTCTTTATAAACCTAATGCAAGTTTATCTGATACAGCAATTACGAAAAGAGAATGCAATGCAAACATTGCATCATTTCAGGAAAAAAAAGGAAATATGCAACGAACTGTTCTACCAAGGATCTCAGGTTTTGGCAAGATAAGCCTTCCCACAGCTTATTAATGTTCTCTCCTTTGAATGACAGGAAAGGCATAGAGTGAGTACAAATTATTGCCCAATTTATATTAGCTTTTTTTTCCTTAAAAAAAAAAAAATAAAAAAAAATTTGTTGGTAAAAATGTTTCCTTTGAAGATTCTGAACAGCAGTTTCATTGTTTTTATAAAAGCCCCATTCAGTTCACAGTTCTGTTTTCATTCCTCCATAGTAAAACATAACAAGAACTGCCAGTAGAGCCAGGCTGACAGACAGGATCTTCAGTCCACCTCCCTCTTGTTGCCATGGGAGCTGCAAAGCCATGCAGGAGCTGAGCTGTGTTTTCACTGGGATCTCAGCAGAAGGCTGTGCTTTCCAGTTTGTGCCATTCTGTGGTGAACGTCTGAACTCCTGTGAAGAAATGCACACATTAGGATTGAAACTGTTATGTCTTTCTGGTTGTACATACCAAATACAATCTCCTCTTTACGCTGAGGTTGAAATTAATGTCCTTTTCAAGACTAACAATTCAACCTGCACTGCATCATCATCAGGTCATTGGTTTTTCATACAGGAATCTTATAAATGCCATATAAAATCAGTATTTCTAATGAAATTAACTGCCAAATCAATGCAGCTGTTAGCAACAGAAACAAATCTCCAGACCTCACTGTCATCAGAGACAGTTGTCTGATGGTTATTTTTTTACTTGCTTTGCTGCTATCTCACTACTTTCTGATTTTTGGCTTTTCCAAAAGAAATGCCTAACCAGTGATAAAGGGGACCACAACACTCAATCCTTTGCACAGCAGGGATCTTCTAAAGTCAATCATCGACTCCTGGTGTGCCAGCTCAGTGGTGCTTGAAAATTCTCCCAAAGGGCTTTTCCTTTCCCCTGACCCTCAGGAGGCAGCTGTGCTAAAACACTCACCTTCTCATTCAGCATATTGAATCCCAGTTCCCTGCTGTGCCTGCCATTACCATTCCCAACCTGACTGCAAGCACCAAGATCCCCAAGAATATGATGCCTTTTAACTGCAGCACAAGCTACAGATGTTGCATCACTATTTCAGTAGAAAATCCAAGTGAACAGAATAAAAGGCTCTTTTCTGCCTCACCCTTGTTCAGTTCAGCACTGTAGATACTCGAAAGGAAAAACATCCAGTGAAACTCTGATGACATTTGCAAGAGATGTGAGTGGTGAAGGTATAATTAAACAAAAGTGTAGCAATGCTGCATCATAAAATTCAGTATTTCTGTTGATAATTTCTGTTTTCCTCCCTCTACTTGAACAATCTCTTGGGAATTCAATTGAGTTCAGCTGGATTTTTAATTGGTTTGAAATTCTCAAGTTAAAAAAGGGTTTTTGATTAAACCAGTTTATTTTTTTTCCTTTCATATTGTGTATAAATCAAATCAGGGATCCAGAAAGTACCTATCTGGATAATCTTGTATTTTCAAGAAGCTGAAACAAGACCACATGAAAATACAGTCCAGATGCCCACTCCGTCTTTTACTGAACATATTTCTGGGAAAACTCAAAGAAGTATCAAAGCTCCAAGAATGGTGCCTTGCCCATGAAAGTGTGACAGCACAATTCAAACCTTCTGTAACTGCCTCCTGTTTTCCATTTCAGCAATCAGCTCCATTATAGTAATTGTAGAAGGAAAATAATGATTACTACTGGTTAGGTAAGTAAGCATCAAAGGGGCAAATGACAGCCTGGAGAAGTGCTATTCTAACAGCTGAGTTATTGCTGACTTAGATCCCAATTCACACAGGCAAAGGGTTACTGATCAAGTGAACTATGAAATGAGGATGACTTCTCACACATACTGCACCTAGAAGAACATCACCTGGGTGAACAGAGGAAAGGAAACAGGTAAGTACACCGGCGTGTGGTTATCCACAGTGTGAGGCATAATAACAGCACCATTCCAGAACTTCAGTCTATATTGTGCAGAACATGTTAACTTAATCAAAAACTATTAAGTTATTAATTACAATTTCTAAGGCATCTGAAATTTTAGTACTTGGCCAAAGCTATTTTGTCCTCCCAAATGAAAGCTGATTAACGTTTGCCTGAATATTAAACTGGAAAATGCACAGTATTAAGGATTTTTTATAAATTAGTCAAAATTCTTTTGCAATTTATTTTTTCTAGACACTTATAAAGCCTTTCTTTTCTTTGCAGGTCTCACAAATCTCTACAAATGTATGGTGCTTAATTTATGGTAATTACTTGTTTTTACATGTATTGTTGGTACATTTAACACTAAGGCTAAAGCGATTTAAAGGAATGGATAAGGATGTAAAAATATCATTACAATCAAAGTTTTATTTCTTTTGATATACATTTTTCAGTGATTCATGACTTAAAATTTGGCTGACTACAATCAGCCTATTGACTCCTAATTAAACATTTCTACATTGCATGATAAAAGTCATGGTTATTTAGTCATACAAGACTAGATGCTATCCCTTGGCAAACAGATAAAAAGGGCTAGTGCCTCATAAATGATGTTGGGTCTTCTCCTCAATGCTCCTCTTCATGCTTAGCTTCAATTCCTATCTACATGTCTCAGGAAGACTAGGGACAGCAGCAAAACACCCCAAACACAAATTACAAGTTGTAAAATGTTTTGAGAGACTTCCTTTAAGTTTTTCCTCTTCACTAACAGTTAAGCACATCAGTGTTCCCTGCATTCAATCATGTTTCTGTAACATAGTTTACAGTAGTGGTTTCACTGGCATTTTGTTTATGTTATACTCTTTTCCTGTTTTCCAGCATAAAACCAAAGAGTCTCATCTTGCTGGTATAATTTTGATCATACACAGCCTATACTGCTTTTTTTTTTGTTACCATACTGTTTTCTTACACCTCTACTGCAACATGCACTGCATATGCATTCAGTAGTGCTGCATGATGCTAGTAGGACAGAATGGCACAAGAGATTTTAGCTAGGTTTACAAAGTTCCAGTGGTGGTGAATGCTGCTGGTGAGTTGCCCCAGTAGCTTTTCACCTAAGTCAGCCTGTACAGCTGTGAAATCTGTTTTTTCCTTACTACATCATATTTCAAATAAATGAGATGATCATACTGATACACTAAATGCATTTTTTATTTCGGAAGAAAGACAAAAATATCTCAATTTGCAAACCAAAGTGAACCTTTTCTTAAAGATGTACATCACAGCTTACCACTGAAACATGCTGTGTTTGTGTTTGATAATGTACACCTCTTCAGGTGATCCTGCCAAATATTCCCTTTCAGGGAAGGTAAAGCATGTATTCATCTGATCCATGTTTCCTACACACTATTCTCTAGTTTGGCCCAAAATTCTGCCTGACACATGAATAATACCACAGGCTTACATGAAAATTTCCCTTATTATCGTTACAGAATATGCATTTGTATATTAAAAAAAATCTGGCTCCTTGCAACAGAAAGGCTCCTGTAGAAAATAACAGTCTTTTTGTCCCCATCCTGAGATTCATACAGAGCTTTTAAATGCAGGATAATCACTCAGAGACACCTGCAGGTGGATGCCTCTTCCTCAGAGTGTGTCGTGCAGCTCAATGAGATGTGGCAGAAATTCCCCAGTGGCAAGAGGAGCTCTGCACCCTCTCCCTCCTGAGTAAGGGCTGAGTGGCTCATGCCACAGTCTGGACAACACTGAAGGGCCTGTTAAGTATATAAGCAGTTCTTCTAGGCACACAAGTATCATATAAACAGCTGTGTTAGTGAAAAACACTGTATATATAATTCTACGCACCTTTGGTGTAAAAAACCTTGGTGGAGGTAAAGACCTCATTTTTTGAACTAGCATTTACACAGGTCCACTCTCCAGGCTCTCACTTAATAGATTATTTGTATCTCTGTCTCTAGATACAACATTCACAGTGCCTTAGCTTTCCAAGGAAATCTTAAAGTCATTTCTGTAATATTCTGCACTGATACAGCTGTGACATTTACCACATACAATCACTAGTCAGAGTGTAACAGTTCCTTAAGCTGGGCTCAGAAATCACACTATTATAGCTGCAAGAGTTAGAAAGATTACCATAATGACTCATTTCAGTGGAATTTAAAACTAAATTCAAAGCCTTTTATTAACAAAAAAAAAATGCTTGGAGGAAGCCCTAAGGTAAAGAAGTTTCAAAAACATGTGTTTATACTAGTTTCAGTCTCAATAGGCCACAAACTCTTTGGTAGACTTGTTAAGCACTGCTCTCACTAAATAGGACCACAGTGAAGGAAAAGGTACTCTAAGATTTGAAACTATATACTATTAATCAAAATGAGGGGAGGAAAAGGAAATTACCAAACTGAAGACAGAGACTTTGAGCTAAGCATCTTGTATTTCCATGGAGGCAGCCTTTCATCTTGTTTTGGCAGTCACAAAGTAAACACAAGACCTTGCTAATAAGGTATAATATAAATTATTAAAACTTCTAGTGTATGATCAAATGCATTTCAGATTATTTTTTGAATAATTCTGCCTTGACGACTGCCAGGAGTAATATATTTTGTGTACTCTTGCACAGATCCATTGATCGCTGTCTTTCTGAAACTCCAGTCCCAGATTCAACCACCGTGCATGAAAGAAATACATAATCACATCATAACCTAAGATTTGGCATCTGTCGATCACAGCCTAGCTTTTTGTAAGATCTCACTTCATGTTAGTCAACAAAGACATAAGAGAAACTCTTTAGCTCTGAGCTGAGGTTTTAATAGATTCAAAACATTTCTTCCATGCAAATTTCTTTTATGGCTCAGGGGCACTGTTAGAGCTTGAAGTGTTAGCTAACTGCTGTGAAAAACTACTTGACTGAGCATATCTCAAGATAAATTAGACTTCTGAATTTTTCAGCCCAACCAAGTACATCACACACTTGTACTACTGGCTTTAAAAATATGGACTTTTACATAATCATGCACAACAAGTCTGTGTGACAAATTTAAAGAAAACATGTTAAAATATGCATTACATATCCTGCTGTACTATTTGAAACTCTGGGCTATTACACTTTAAAGGCATTTTTTAGATTTAAAAAAACAAACAGTTACTGAAGGTCACATAGATTACACATACAAAAAATATGTAAATTGAGTTTTATTGAATAGTTCTGGAAGACACGTTTAGTTCTGTAGGTATTAAGAAAACTCCTTTGATTTATTACTTTAAAAAGTTCTACCAGCCTTCTGCAAATTTGGAATGTTGATCTTAAGTTACAAAATAAATAGCACAGAAAATGTTTTTCTCCTAATGGAATTAACACAGTAATTCCTATAAGAAGCACCCCTGCCACCATGTATTCCAGTGAATGCCCAGTATGATGCTGTTAAAAGAAAATGCTGTCTACAAGCATGCTTGTGTCAGATGCTATCAGATGTACACCATTCCTAGGGATTCACTGATTCCCAAAACACACAGAGTTCACATTTTAAAAAATGAGAAACCTTGAGGAACAAAAATAAAGCAGCCAGGTCCTTTTGCAAAGGAATTTAATATATTTTTTTTTCTTTCTGTGCCTTGAAAACATCCAGTGATGGAGACCACAACCCTTCTGGGCCTTTGTTCCCCTGCTGGAGCCCACACAAGAGGAAAATGCTTCTCTTCATATCCATCTGAACCTCTCATTTCAACTTAGGCCCAGTCTCTTATCCTCCCAAATGTGCCAACATTTGGCACCTGGCTCAGTCTTGTCAGGAACCTCTGTGCAGGGCACTGGGAGGCCTCTGCTGGAGGCTCCTAAAGCCACCCCTTCTCCAGTCCTGAGCAAGCCTGGTGTCTCAGCCCGAGCACCTCGGCCCCTGACCAGCTCCATGATACAAATCTGAACTCATTACAGTTCCCAGCTCCTAACTTTCATCAAGATCACTACAAATGACCCAGTCAAAGCAGGTCAGCAAAACTCCTAGAAGCTGGACCACAGTCAAATACAACTAAGCAGGTAATAATGGGAGACTATACAGATTTATTTACCTTAAGCTCATCTGCATTAAATCTGAGACTTCTTCCCAGCTGTCATCCTTTATGGAGACCATCTTTAACTAGAGCCTTCCCTGACCTGCACAGCAAGTCAGCAAAATACATGTTCCTTCCAGAAACACCTGCATGATCTGTCTGATTCCTCTGATCAGCAGAGAAAAAACCACTTTGCTCACTATGCTACTTTTACCTTGATCACTACTATGATAATCCGTCCTGTCCACTCTCTTTTCCTTCTACTTCTCCTAATTTCTCTCTTGCATCATCTGACCATGCAGCCTCTCAAATAAAGGCAGGGATGCCTCTAGGAACAAAAATTTGTAATGTCATGTTATACAGACACACATCTGGAACTTCCTCCTCCTACATTAACATTAAATTCAAATTTTAATATTCCTATGTAAGAGTATAAAATGAAATAATTTTCTCTCTGTAAATTCCCACCATTACTATATGGCTGCATTGGTGTTTTTCTTGGCAGACATATCCCTGCTCTCTTCCATGTTCTTCCCTAAGGGTAGGCACTTGCCTACCTACTTCTTTTTCTTCCCCCAGTCTTTCAGATTATTCCCTCAATCAGCCCTCAAAATTCCAAAAGCACTTAGCTGCTAGACAGAAGGCTGAGCAACTGGGGCTTATTAAATAACTTCCTTTATGAAGTACACTTTGAGGAGGAAGGAAACAACCAAAAAGCTCAACTAACACAAGAAACAAAAACAAGAGAAACAACCAACTGAGGAAACACAAGCCAAAAACCACCTCCAAAATGTTTAAATCACAGTCTTGTGCTATTTTTTCATTATACCCACTTGTTTTAGCCTGCTTCTTTATATTTACCTATAAATGCTTCCAGCCAGGACTTGACTCTTTTTTTACAGATTTGTATTTTGTGCTGCTATTAAGCTTAGTGACTCGGTACCATTCCACTACACAAACAATGCCCTGTCAAAATAACCTGTCATTCAAGGTCAGACATCTTCAAAAAACACTGTCATGCCTGGATTCAGAGCTTTATTTTTTTGTAGTAAGGTGTGTGGGGTGTCAATCACTATGACGGAATCAAAGGATACGACAGCCAGCACTCCAGCCAGCACCTGCAACCACAACAGAACTGAGAGATCTTCTAAACAGAAAAAGTTTGTGATTCAAAAATCAGTCACTCAAGCAATGACTTGAAATGAAGAACAAACATAGCAGCACAATGTGGACAAATTCAGGATGGGGTTCTGTCACTGTTTATCTTCTTGTGCATAGGACAGTTCTATGAAGGAGATGGCAGGTACTTGCTTTGAGCACTTATCTGGTAATTAGCTGGCTAACAGAAAAATCTGTTTCCTAGAGATCACTAGCTCAGGCTTCATGGCTTTGAAAATACATTACAGTGAATTATAGGATGTACATTAACTTGTAGTAACACTAGATGTAATTTTTCAGTGTGCATACCACGGCCTGTCTTACTAGGTACCATTCCACAGGATTCCAGCTTACTCCTTTAAAGGATCACTGACATTTTTTATTAGGGTTTCATTTTGAGGGGTGTTTTCTTGAAATAAAAATTTTAAGGTTGTGTGTATAATACAAAAATTTTCCCAGTTTATTTTGATGGATGATGAAAGAAGGACAGCATGTGAATGTTCAAAGACTGCTCTATAAATGAGAATATTAAAAACAATATATTTTTTTTTACAGCACAAGCTTTCAGAGACCATCACCTTTTTGTTTCCCTTTTAAATCTTGAAACAACACTGACAATTATGTGGAGGTCAATGGTAGCTACAGGCAAAGACACAAAAGGTTTCTTTCAGAAAGAGTACCCCAGTAAAATGAATAGCTAGATCTGAAAATATATATGCATGTCACAAGAATCACCAATACAACTGAATGATATTCACATATCAACAGTGAAATGTGTAATACTCCTTTTACTCAAGGGACATTGTCTCTCAAAATCAAGAAAGATTTCAAAGATCTTTCACTTAGAGCAAAGTAGAATAAACTGATATGTGTACATATTCTTGGCTAAAGCCTTCCCCTTAATCCTAGAATATGTCATAATCCTGAATTTATGGTGTTTTCATTTCTTCCTACAGAACCAAGCATTAAATGTTCCACAGAGACTTACATAATACAACAACCTCAGTTTCAGAGTTTCAAATTTCATTCCAGTAGGTATCTGTGGGATCTATATGCCTCCCTCATTTTACAGGGAGAGAAAAAAATAAAGAAGATTGAAGTGTCTCCAGTGCCACAATGCAAGTGAGCAATCAGGTCTCTACAATTCCTGTCTCAGATTCCAGCTGCCACCAGAAGCCAACATAGCCTATAAAATCTTTTATGTCTGTCAAGTTTAAGTTTTAAAATAATTTTCTTAAAGCTAGGCAATGCCTCAATATGCAGTCTCCTGACAATTTCTCTTACATTTATTTTCACAGACTTTTCTGCCTAGGATTAAACACCTCCAGGTCCTGGGAGTGCAAATGCTCACCAAGCACAGCTGGAAGCAGACCTTGGCAAAAAGAAGTATTTCATGTAAGCCTAAAATTTAACAGTTAATACAGTGTGACTGATCTTGATCAACTTTGTGGGTTCAGTGATAATACAAAGGTTTACTTTTCACACTGTCATGGCCTCTTTCCTTTAAGTATCCTTAGTTGTTTTAGGAGGTCTCCCACAGTGCCAGTTAGCATACTTTTGAGCACCTGAGGGAGTGTCTGGAAATCTGCGTCTCCTTTTTAATTTCACACTCAGTCAAGTTCAGCTGCAGTTAATGGAGGACTCTCTCATGGAAACATCAAACAATGGTTACTTTCTGTGATTAGCAAGCCTAACTGCTCTAACACAATATCTCTATCCCCAGTCACCACAAATGATTCGTCAGCCCTTCCCCACAAGAAAGATTACATGAGAAAAAGCTTTCTTGGCTTGCAGTGTATTTTATGCTAGATAATCATGATAGCACCTTGGCGCTCTGTCTAAGACATCAAAGAGCAGTAAGTATCCAATCTGCAGGCTGGAACAAATATCTACCCTCAGGAGAGACTTCGTACCATTCAGAGGGTGGTCTGACCAAACTTCTGCACTTGTAGAGGATTGGAGTGCCTGAGCAGGGACTTGCACCCTGTCATGCTCAAATACGGACCATTTGTATCCACTGGACCTCAGTCTTCTCCCACATGGGTGTTATACACAGTGTGCTCTATCAGGTTGTATGTGATAATTCTGAGGATTGGCTAAAAATTCAGTTCTGGAATTAACCATAAGGTAAAAAATACTAATTTCCCCTTTTTCTTTGATATATCATCTTCTGGAGTTGTCTTAAACGCTGAAAAGTCAACACTGCAATGTATTGCTTGCATACATGCTACAGGATTTAAATAATTTTTAAGTATCTATTTCCAAACATCTTTAACTGGCCACCATCAAATTTGTTCTCCAGATTAATCTTCTAGCAGACACTTAAACATCTGCCTCATCTTTATCTGTGAAATGGGAAGACAAAAACTGCATTTCAGGAGGATAATGTAAACATAAACTTGTAACTGTTTCTGAAGCACTCAGAAATTTAGTTTTGGGGTCACAGGAAAGGTCAGAAAGAAATAAGTAACTCCCTTGAAAGAAAGGTTTAAAAGGCAAGTAACAACACTAACATTACATGACGAACAACGAAGAGGAAAAATATCTAACAACAACTTATCAAATTGGACATAGGACATTTTTTTCACCCAGAAGGTTGTCAAGCATTGGAACAGGCTGCCCAGGGAAGTGGCTGAGTCACTGTCTCAGCAGGTATTTAGAAGATGTGTGGATGTGGCACTTGGGGCCATGATTTAGTGGTGGACTTGGCAGTGCTACATTAGTTAGTGACTGGACTTGATAATCTGTAAGGTCTTTTCCAACCTAAAAGATTCTGCTACTAAAGGAATAGTCTCAGCTCTGTGCACAAAAAAATTGTGCATGGACATGTGTGAAAATACTGCATAAGCACCTAATTAAAGACTGAAACACAGTACAGCTGGCATTTACATGGAAATGAGGATTGTTAAACTCTGTTTAGAAAAGGCTACTGGTCTGTGAGAATACAGCCCATAATATTTTAATACAGCTTTCTTTCATGTTTTGCTGTTGCTTTTGTCTCTGGGTGAATACTAGTATTGACAGCAATTGACTCCTGGGCAAGTGATGTCCTCCGAATAATTTCAGTATCTCTGCCTGTCCTGGTAACTTTTGAACCTACTCACTTCAACAGTGGGAGAACAGCAAGGGCTGGTAAATAAACCCTTGCCCAAATCTAAATCAGTGCTCCTGCTGAGGGAAAGGCCAGACCACAGCCTCAATGACCTATTTTATGCCACCACCCTGCTGACAAACCTGCACTCCTGAAACTCCAAATCACAAGCGGTAGTTACACAAACCAGGAGAAGAAGTTACAAAAAAGTGAGTTAAACACAAATAAAACAGAGGATGACCTGAAAGTGGTAAACATATACCAGATGTCTACAGGGGTGAGAAATGCAAGCCCACAGCCAAACTGTGGGGCTTAATGTAGTCTTTAACAAATTGATGGGTTTGGATTTTAAAATATTTCATGTCTCCATATTAAAGCTTAACAGCACTACAACAGTTTTCTTTTATCACACATGATACTCCCCCAAGTATAATTCATTCCTTTCTAGCTCTTAAGAGCTGCACATCTGGCTTTCCCCTGTGGTTCTGTGACAAAATCTGATTATGCTACAGAATCTTAAGCACTCCTCACTGAAAAAATAATGAACTAACATTTCTTTGGACCAGAGACACATGAGCTGAAAAAGGAAAAGAATTCCTGTCATTCTAAGCACTACTTCTATCATTTCACCAAATTAAAGTTCTTGTATTATGAAAAAACTATTTGTGTCAGAAATGGATATTCACAGCTGTCCTTTTTGTATGATAATTATGTTATCTGCACTTATCAGAGATTTTGTATGTGAGAATTGCAAAATAGTTTCCATACGGATAAGATAAATCACAGTCACACTGACTGAAATGACTTAACAATCACATGTGAAGTCATGTCAAAACAAGGACGAGAGTTAAAAAAAAAATCCTCTAGTCCTGATAAGAGGACCCTTTCCTCAGGACCAGAAATCTATCTGGTTGATATTATGCATAGGTAGTTTTTGCAGCTATGTGATTTTTTTGACAAAAAGAGCTTGAATGTACTGCCTACACATTTTTGTTCCATCAAAAGTACTTTCACAAACATTTCCAAGACACTCCAATCCAAAATGGAGCATTTGTTCAAATTCTGTCACAGTACATACCTATATATAGGTATGAAGAAGAATCCATGTATCAAGGACCCCCTAATTATACTGACACTAAAGAAAAATATTAGTAATTCCCATGGGGCTTTTTCTTTTTGTTTTGCATTTGACATCTGGCTCTCTAAGTCAGTCAGGTTTAATTCCTTTCACTATTTATCCATCACATATCCATCTCAGGTTGTAGTACTTGGGTGGTCAAACCTTTTTGAGAGGTCACGTGGGTCTACCAAGAGCCTGGACTGCCACGCCTTGCCAATCACCCGGCCAGACAGAAACGTGTCATGTAATTAATAGCTACATCCTCTCCTGCTCCACACATCACATGTGCTCCCACATACACGACACTAACCTGGCAGCCCTTGGAAAAGAGGGTATTGGATAACACCAAATGAGCCAGGTCAACCCTTTAGGTTGTCCCATGCCAGAGGCTGGCCAATTGTTCCCTGGAATAAAGCCAACATGCTCGCACACGTGTGGACAGGGCTTCTTTACAGGCCAAGTCTCACAAAACAGTGTTTCTACTGGTAAGACCAGATAAAAAGGCAAAATAAAAACTGTCATAAAGAAGACACTGATAGCACAGGAAAATCAACACTCATTTGCTGACTTAAATTGAGCCAGAAACTTAGGATTAACTATTTTCTTATCGGCTGATGAGTTATCTAGATAAAAATGGTCTGCCTTTACATACTTAATTATTCTGTGTGATTGCCATCACCAAGAACAACTAAAAATGTACATTTCTTCTTGAAAATATTTAAACATTTTTAAATGCATGCTTTTAATTTATAAATGATCTGTCAGCCCTTTTTACAATAAAGAATGAGAAAAGTCCATACTATTTCCTTCATACCATGGTGGCAATAATGAATGTGTAGAATAACTTTGGTTTTGACTTTAAACTACTGTATCCTAATTAAAAATTACTTCATGCCAATGCTTGTTACCTTAGTGATTAAAAGGTGAAGCACCACTGCAGTACATATACTTTCCTCATCATAACTCCAATTTTTTATAATACCTAGGATGGAAGAAATATGTCCTAGATCATGATTTTATTATTACACCAAATCTGAGTTGTGGTCCTGACTGCAGCTGAAGAAATGAAAGCAAATATGCTGGAATTTTAACATTCCATGGACTTTTCAAGTTTCAAGCACAAAAAAAGCTGTTCTTGAAGCTCTCTGACTCTTTTGGAACCTCAAAACATGGACTGTTTCTGATGACAACCTGCGAATCTGCTGAGTCAACTCCCTGTGAAAATGATGAACAAGCTTTGCAATATGTTGTGATGAAAAAGAAAGGTTTAACACCTAAAGGACTCTGCAAACAGATGTAGCACCAATTTTATCTTAGCGGGAACATGTATGGGATTTGGGCTATCTACACTAATCCTACCACACCACCACCATAACCTTTCATGCTAACCTGAGTAGATCTTTCAGTCCAGAATTCCTTCATCCCAGTGCTGGATCAGACAATTACAACAGATCCAGTAGTAATTTCACGCTAGAATGGCTGGCATTAGAATAAATCAGTGGAAAATATTTTTACATTTTTAAGAAGGTTTCTAAGGTATGAAATAATACATTTTAGTGGGAGAACTCTTCAAGTAATTTAAATACACAGTGGGAAATAGTCAGAGGAAGGTTATCAAGACTGGTGTACTGTACACTAACCACAAGTAAAGCTGTCTTTAACAAAGTACTTATATAACCAGTAATTTTTGTGTTTCTTTTACCTAATGGTCTTTGATAAAGCCCACAGGAACAGCTTGTTTTGGAAATTGCTAAAAATAAGAACTGATCCTAAAGCTCAGTTTAGGAGTCAGGTCCTGTGAAAACTCATAGGCACTGAGCCAAGTTCCTTAAAGACAGAATGCAAATTTTTACAGTGATTATTACCCCTGTAGTTTGAGAAGACTCCTTTAAAAGTATCTTAGTGGGAGAGATTGTAGTAGGAGGGCAAGGGTTTATGTCTATTGTTGCTTGGTCCAGTAAATCTCCAACAACATGCTTTAATAGCTAAATGCATGATAAAGGATCTGGAGGGAATGTTAAACTCGATATGGAATACAGCCTGCACAAACACAAAGTTACTGTACGTGACCTTTGCATAAGCACCAGTTTCTAAGCTTGCTTAGATGCTGTAGCATTCTGTGGACTGTCTTTGAGCATACAATCATTTTCATGTGTTCAACAGTCACAGTAAGTTTTTTGGATATTCTAGGGTAGTTAGGAGTATATCCTTGGTGGACTAAATTTAAGGCTGTGAATTTCACATCCACTTCACTGAAGTATGATATTTGAATATTTTAAGATACCTTTCCTCCAATGCAGCCATCAAATAAAACTTATTGTTCAACTGCAATTTAATTTCAGTCAAAGACATAGCCCCTGCAAATGTACCTTTGGATGTTTATAAGCAGACATCTTCTCCAGCTATAAATTAGAAAATATTACAAAAATTACAAAACCTTACAAAATTTGTTTCTCTTACTGAAAAGCCTTTTCCCTTTTTTCTTATGCTTTTTCCTTATCTTATTACCCTTGACAACACAAAATTAAAAGCAAAAATCTCTAATTTCTAATAAATCTCTTATAAGTATATTAAAAGCACAAACATAAATCACTACATCCAAATATTATAAAAGTCTGACTAGGAAAATTGTGATTAAAAACGTATCTGGGTATCCTACTATAACTCACAATTAATCCTAATATTGCAGAGCAGTTAAATGCTTTTTCAATAGATTTGTCAGAATAAAAAAAAAGAGTTACTTGCAAAATTTATGTATACCTTAGCAATTCCCATTATCATAAAGGGAATAAGCAAGAACACAAAGGATATTATTAGACTATTAGAAACCCATTAATCTACTCAGAATCTAATAAATATTTTGAACATGTAATAATATTAACATACAGAACATGATAGTTTACCTTTAACAAGGTTTGGCAATTTTTTTTAAATTAGCTACACTTTAAAACAGTTTTTAGTTAAAAAAAATAGCTTAATCTCATGACTGTAATTTTTATTGCCCTTCAAAACAATCTCAAAGGTAATGAATCATCTCACTTCAATGGTTTTGGAAACAAATACATTTCTAAGAGGCAGATGTTCAACATTCCAGAACTTCGTATGTGTAAATTCAAACCTCCTACTGACCTTTCATTTGGTGATGGGGAAAGCTGTATCATGAGCTACATGTGCCTTTTTTATGCTGTCCCTTTCAAGTATTCATGTAGAGAGGCTATTTTAATTACACCTTCAATAAAGGAGGAACAGCTAGAAATAACATCCACTCAAGACATAAATAGCTGATACCTCTTACTGTGTATTTGCTCACAGGGAAAGGAGAGACAGGGAAGGAATGGAAAGAGAAATACTGCCTAAGTGTGCTTTTTGGTGATCTAAGGAGTACTAATAAAAAGAAAATGGATGACTAAATACTGCAAGCAGAGATAAAATGTACACATGGGCTGAATATCCTTCACCTATCTTTGTATTAAAATCTTCTGGAGAGGTATAAAATTCAAACCTATGATGATTTTTGTGGGTTGGATGTAGATGACTTCCAAAACAATATAAAAATTGAGAAAAGTTGTGGCTGCTACATTTTTCTCCCGAAAGCCAATTTCGTATATTGGTATATTAAATATTGGTATATTAAACAATAAAGGATTACCAAAACCAAATGCTATTAAATTTTTCCTGGACTCTGCTTGTTAGAGATCTGATGGAAAAGAAAAATATTTTAAAAGGAACTCCTAAATATTACAGGGAGTGTCAAGTAGTTAAAATTACCATGGCTACACATTTCCCTATGCCAACAGACAGCAGAACCCACATACTGATATTGCAGTGCAGCATCAGCAGGTTGAGTACTAGAAATAATTCACAAAAATGGCAGAACTATTTTAGCACTTAGAGTTTTACTTCTGGAGGCAGAAGGGGTAGAACATTTCTTTTAACCTTTGCTTATTCTCCAGAAAATGACTTAAGAGTTGAATCCTCCCAGCCATTACTATTTCCATTTATTGCATGAACTGCACAGGATTCACATAATTATGTAATTTAAGTGATTAAACAGTGACATTCAGCAAAATAACACTGTCTATTGAGGAAATTAAAAGTAAATAAATAAAAGTTCACATATTGTCACCTGAATGGATTATGGTGAGCATTTGTTTGAAAAGGGTCCATGTAATATGTGTTGTTTCAGCTGAGCTTTGATCACTGCAGTTGAAATTCAGCCCTGCCAGAAGGATGGACAGAAAGACAACATGCCCATTAAATTAAAGACACCAGGATAAAACTACTTGGTGAAGGTCTTATGCTGGTTCTTGGGTTTGCTGTCTTAAATCATGTCTGAGTATTTTAGCCCTCTAAGTAGGTTAGAGAAATGTGTTGGATCAACACTTGCACTACCTTCTGTTCCAGTTTGTGAGTCATCAAATGGCTAAATTAATATGTTCATTGAATTATAGCATCTAAGGCTGGAAACAAAGAAGTCACCCAGCCCATACCCAGGACCCACAGTGCCTGACTTACATTCAAGTGTTTGTCTCAGACAGTGGCTAAGTATGCTCCTAAAGACCAGCATTGACTAAAATTCCCAAACCACTACATGTGATTCAAACCAGTGCTTATCTAAACCCAGCAAGAAAAATTTATTCTGCCTATAAGAAAGACTTGATTGCAAGTTTCAAATATTAAGCGAAGAAATGGGCCTTCACACAGAAATAAAATTCAAGTCAAATAAACAGAGCCATCACAGCATGCAGAGAATGTGTAGGTCATGAAAATCAGCATCTAAGAAACAGCACATGACAAATTTTCAGGAAAAAATGAGGCTTTGAAGGTCCTTTTAAAAATGATTCATAGGTGGCATTGAGCTCTGCTCTTCTGTTGCAGTCAGCAACCTCAGGATCTCGTCCAGGGAAGCTGCAGGGTTCTGGGGACCAGCATGGAACACCAACGAGACGGGCTCCTATTCATGAAACCATTTATTCAGCATGAGAACAAACTCAGGTCCAGAACAGAGAGCCCTGAACAGAGGCACAGCAGGGGTTTTTGAGGGACAGAACCCTTGAGGGTTTCCACGTTTGAGGGTGGAGTTCAGGGTCAGGGACCATTAGAAACACACCAAGGGAGAACCCCCCAGGGACTCAAACCCAATCAGAACACCTGGGCCGCCCTTCACAAGGGGTTTGGGGTGGGACAGTGTAATTCTGTCTCCCCTGAGGCACCTCACCACACTCTCCAAAAGGAAATATACCTTTTACATTAACTTTATAGAGACCTTCATGAAATAACTGAAGAAAACGTAAGAAAAAAAGATTAATTAAGAAAGATTTTACACCATCTTTTATGACCTCTATTTACAACCAGTAGGGAATACAAGTAACACATTAAATAAAACAGATTAATACATACAAAAGCACTAAATACTTGCACACTTTGCCCTACAATCAGTTTTTTCAGAGAATCATTGAATCGTAGAATGTTTTGTGTTGGAAGGGACCTTGAAGATCCTCTGTTTCCAATTCCCCTGCCATGGGCAGGGACACCTCCCACTAAATCAGGTTGTCAAAGCTCCATCCAGCCTGGCCTTGAACACCTCTAGAGATGGGACACACACAGTTTCTCTGGGCAACCTGTTCCAGTGCCTCATTCCCTCACAGTACAGATTTTTTTTCCTGTATATCTAATCTAAACCTACTCTCTTTTACTTTGAATGCATTCCCCCTTGTCCTGTCACTACCTGCTCATGTAAAATGTTCCTCTCCTTCTTTGTTGCAGATTCCCTTCAGATACTGGAAGGCCACAATTAGGTTAACTCCAAGCTTCCTCCTTTCCAGGCTGAACAAATGCAATTCTCCCAGCCTTTCCTTATAGGAGAGGTTCTCCATCCCTCTGACCATCTTGGTGTCCCTCCTCTGCACTTGCTCCAACAGGTCCATGTCCTTCCTGTGCTGCACCCCAGAGCTGATGCAGCACTGCAGGTGGGGTCTCACCAGAAAAGAGGGACAGAATCCCCTCCCTGCCCTGCTGCCCACACTGCTTTGGATACAGCCCAGGACACGTTTGGCTTTCTGGGCTGGGAGTCCACACTGCTGGGTCATGTCCAGCCTCTCACCCACCAGCCTCTCACCCACCAATTCCTTTTCTGCAGGGCTGCTCTGGACCTGTTCATTCTTCGGTCTGTGTTCATCCTAGGGATTGTCCTGCAGCACCTCGCACTTGGTCCTGTTAAACATCATGAGATTCCCATGGGCCCAGTGCTTGAGTTTGTCCAAGTCCCTCTGGATGGCATTCCATCCTTCAGGTGTGACAACTGCACCACTCAGCCTAGTGTCACAAAAAAGGTGTCAGAAAGTGGGAGAGAGTTCAACTGACCTAACACAAGGTATGTTCCTAAGAATGCAAGAGCACCAAGTAGTGCATCATATTTTCATAAAGCATCACCTGAAAATGATTTTACATAGAAAATGTTCCTTTTTTGTCAGTACGTTTCTCTTTAAGAGAAACCACATTTCTCAAACTGCCCTTTCTTGGACTTTGTGATACAAAGATCCCTTTGCAAAGTAGCTTTCTGAGAGAGGTAAAAGGTATATTCTGTATTAGTTTATCTTTCTTCTTTGGAAATTCCAATCTTTCATCAGCATTTCTCATACTTTTCTACTTGCTGAATTTTATGAAAAATTCCTCTACTCACACCTCTATTCCATTTTTTGATCTAAAATTTGCTTCCTCATTCTCTTTTTGCCCTAAATCTCTGATCTCTAGTTCCTGTTCAGGAACCAAATTTTACACCACTTTGAAACTCCAGCACATGTAAAAACTGTGCTTATTAATGCCTATCTTCCATATTTCCTTCCAAGTCCTTGAAGGAAGTTCCCAGTATAGAGATCTTAATTCTGACATGATTTCTTTCATTTCTGTTCCAGCAGAAAATATTTTCTTCCCCCTTCTCCATTTTATTTTGCCTGCAAGTGAAGCACCCTTTCTACCTGAGATCAGAGAGTTTCCTTTAAGCTATGCTTTGCTGAATTTTCTTTCTGGCAGGCTATAAAGAAGTGTTTGATATATGCATCTTTCCTGTTTCTTAACATCAGAAAAAAGGCTGGGTGATGTTTAAAGGTCATCTTTTGCTCATGTAACTAGAAAATATTTGTGGCTTAACTGGAAGACCAGTAACAAAGCGTCTTCATTAGAATCCAGAAGCACAATGCCACAATAACCTACTGCAGTTAAAACGCAGGGAGGATGGGGGAGAAAACAGGAACAAGCAAATAATTGGTTGCTAACTAAAAATCAGTGCCTCACTCCTCATTTCCTCCAAAGAGCCCAATGACTTGAATAGCTGTTAGCTTAACAGGCCAACTGTGGGTATTTCCAAGGCCTGGGAGCTACAGAGATGTGCACTAAGACCCTGGACTTACAAAAGGAGACACTGCAAATGGTGACTCCCAGCAGATGCCATTCAGAGGGGAAGTGTTAGACATGGAAAATATCACAGAAACCAATGGAAAACAGAAAACACTAAAGATGTGCCTGTATTTGTTTGAAACAAAAGTCAGTCATAGATGCATTACAAAAACATGAACTATGAACATAAAATAATCATGACTGGAGATTAAACAGCCTGTTAAGATTATTTTTTTTCTCTTGCCTTAATTTTCCATCTGATTAAAATTTCCCACCAAAGGCCCTCAGACTTACGGGGCTTTGATTCTGGCAATGCATTGCAACTCTGGCAGGTAGCCAGCCGTTTATTTTTATTACTCAGCCCTTTGGTCTTTTCTTCATATATTTCTCATCCTGAAGTATTTTCTTCTTCTAGTCACAGAACATATGTAAACAACTAGAATTATTTTTGGAGTACAGAAGCATAACATGCGCTATTTCTGGTTCTAACAAGAGATCATATTCTTGCAGATTCCTACTTTTTTTTTTCAATTAATAGTTTTGGGCAAACATTTGTCAGTAAATAGGATACATTTACTAGGTATTTTACTCTATGCTGCTGAGAAACAGTCAAGATCCGTAAATATGGCCAAATAAAACTAATACAAATATTAAAATTGTTTTTCTAAAAATTAGATTACATTCAGACTGTTGATATACACTGCTGACTTTTCAAAAATGTTATCCAAAAATAACATACTCAACAGTATGTGCATTGCAAACACACCTCGAAATCCTCAAATACGAGTTTACCAGAGTGCCTAAGAACACAGAAAACATGCTAAATTGCTTTTCCGAATCTCAAAATGCTGACGTGCACTCTTAATACTTTGTCAGCTTCACGACTACCTCAATGAAAGGATGTAACATCTACAGCATTTACATCTTCTTTCTGTTCTTGTGAAACTTAACAGAACTAAATCTTGATCAAAGCTTTGAAATACTTATTCACTGATATTTGTAATTACAGTTAGTAACTCATGACAAGTTTGTTTTGTCTAAATGTTCCTTTTAAGGTTACTGTCACTATTTTTTAATGTCCAGTTCACATACTGGACATAAATAATGTTAATATTAATAAATAAATTAATATTAATAAATATTTATCTATTAATACATAAATAAATACACTAATAAATCTTAGATTTATTAGAACCAAATCAAAAAATGCCTTGATTGACTTCTACTTTTACCTATATATCCTCTGCAATGTATGCCTTCTAAGCATGGTTCTATTACTGAATCAGCAACTGCATATTTTAAACCCAAGCAAGTCTACAGTAGATCTGTCAACTAGAACTTCCAGAAGTGTTTGCCTCCCTAAACAGCCCTCCTGTAAAACTGTGCCACTTAAAGACATCACTCCCTTTTGAGTGGCTTTTATAAGAAAATTCATGCTGAAGTAAAATATTAAAAAAATCCTGGCAAATACTTGTGCATTTTACTAGTTAATATGTCCACTACAATCACTAAGTCTGATTGCTTTGACAGCTTTTTAACCCGAGCTGCTGACTCCAAGACTCCTCTGTCCTTCCTGTCCCAAATTCTACCACAGAGCCTACCACTACTGAATATCAAGACCTTGTTCTAAGCCCATCTACTTGGTTACAGATTTTTCCTTAAGGAGCATAACAACTGTAAGACATTCAGCATTAATGGACATACATATTAGCTGTGTTCTTCATACACTGGAGAAGAATGAAATGTTAGAAATACTCGGAATTAATTCTATATATATTTGCTTCCTTACTTGTCACATACACACAGCGTGTGATTATTTTATGGAATATTTTCAATCAATTGTCCTTTGTGTTTCTGCACTTTGCATTCCCTCTTTTTCAGTCAAATCTGTTGACTCCAGTTGGTGACCTACTTCTTTTATTTCTTTGGACCAATTTGCTGCTAGAGTAATGCAGCCAAAAAGGTAAAAAAAGGCCTACAACTGTTCCTTCAGACACACATCTTGCTTGTGGTGTTCACTCTGAATTTGTCAGAAAAAATTGTTGAGGGTTATGTATGAGATGAGAAAGAGAGCACACAATTGCAAATAAGCTCTGATTCTTTGGAGGTACTTCTCACAGCATCTCTAGAAGTACCTTCTTGCTTAGGATGAGTTTATGACTTGCTTTGACACCCTCACATGATGGTGCTCTCAATTGATTTATTTCCCTAAAAACTAGTTTCAAAAGGTTTCACTCTTTCTGTGAACATTCCTCAATAGAAAGAAGTGCAGCTGTGATGGATTTTGAAATCCCTTTTACTGTGTCCTATGTAAGTTAATGAAAACACCATTAATAATGAGCAGACCTTAATTCTTGCGTGGAAAAGTTATCCAAAATTTTAGTTCTGCATGCTGCAGAAAACCTAGCAAAGACACTTGAGATCTTGATAAAGATCCAAGATATTTTGCTACTTTTGAGTGATTATCTGAATTCATCCATTCTGAGTTGCCTCCTTCATCTTTCCCCAACCTGCCGTCCATGCATGTAACAAGCTACAAAAGACTCACATGACCCTCATATGTTGCCCCTTTCATCTTGCTCAAAGCATCTTTGATTGGAATTGAACTATATGTCTTCAGCACACACAGCAGGAAGTGTTCCCCAGCAGTCCAACCAAACAGGGCAACCCAAATTGCAGCTTGCAGCCAGCCAGAAATCCAAAGTAACTTTTGTGGCAAACTGACTTTTTTTTTTTTTCTGAAAACCTAAAGAAAGCTCCTGAGTTTCTATCTGTATGCAAGACTTTTCAGGATGAACTTCCCACTAAGAATTTCAGTTCATGTTCTATGTATTATACATTGGCCAAGTGTGATTAAAAGCTTTCAGCTGCAGCTCATATGTAACAAAGACGTTCCATTTACTGAAATACTGAGAATCTATTTTTTTCCATTAAACCAAAGTTCCTAACATTTCCAGTGGACCAACCATATATAAGATACTCCCTTGAAGGAGCACGGGTAAGCACAAAAGTCACAAAAAGCAATTTGCCTTATCATTTGCCAGTCGCAGCCATTTGCAGGGGAAGTCCAGGCACTTGTTTGTGCCTATCCAAAGGGCAGGACAAGATCTATGTATCTCAATGAGTCCCTATGGAAATTATCAGCATCCTTGATTTTAATAATTTTATCTCTCATTTTAACATAAAAAAATTCAGTCAAGAGTCTGCTTGCTTGTCCCCATCTACAAGCTTCTGGCAGCACACAGTCAGTTTAATTGTCTTGGTTCTGTTCCAGCAGATTATTTTAAAAAAACCATTCTGATGAAAAAATCAGCTGTGTTTAAATAGCCACATAGTCCAACCAGACAGTTTGAAGGTTTTGGCTGTTTTTTATCTCTTGCAGACCCTTATCAGGCCATTATACACATACACACGGACAATATTAATGGAGAGCTTAGTAATGTGTTTGTGCCTAAGTGTCATGATCTGCTGAACACATTACAGTAGGTGCATTACAAGGGAGTGCATTATTGCTGCTCTATGTTTCCACAGCCAGGCTTACTCAGGAGACCAAGGAGCTCAGCTTAACACTGGTCACCTAGGCTATGCCTTGATGATGTATTTTAAATGTGACTACTTGGAACATAAACAAGGACATGTATATACTTTAATACCTATCAGCAATTTACTGTAAAAGCAGTAAGGTGGCTGATAAACTGCAAATTATCCTTCTCCCATGTGCTACATATTTTTGGAGATCCTAACAACAGTGCTGGAGAAAGGACATCAAATGATGCTTAGAAATGTGATACACATTTTCATTTCACACTCCATCAGTTTTTACAACTAGAGCTCCATGAAATCTATGAGAATACTTGGCTAACAGCCATATCTACTGAGCTGTAAAATAAGAATCAGATCTCTTTTTAGAAGAGTTTCATTTTCTTTACATGACTAAATGAGATGTTGACCTTTTTCCAAAATATATTTTAAATATTCTGCACCTCTACCCATCAATTAATTTTGAATCCCTGAATAGTGTTTAGACCTGTTTTAACAGATATGCAATCAATACATGTTTTTTTAAAAACAGCTTTGTAAAGAAAAGTAAACTGATTCATCCTTCCACTAAACTGAAATACATTGAATTATATAAATACTGGTGTTTAATCTTTTCGATTCTAGTAAGTTCTGTCCTCATCTTGCATCTAGAAACAAGGGTATTATTGCCTTTACAGTCAGCAAAGTAAAGCTATGGGCATCAGCAAAAACATATTTTGAATTCAGATTTCAATCTGTCAGAAAAGATTAAAGCTTCATGCATATATAAATGGGAACTATAAAATGATAACAGATACATAGCATGGAATAATTTTGCTTGAACAGCTGTGGATTTGTCCGTGTAGTAAAGCAGAAAATGTCTTTTACTCACCTCTGTTAAACCAGAAACTTCTCCTTTTGCTAACGGTCTGCTGATGGATGCAGTGTGAACTCTGGCATCTGATACTGGCTGCCCCTTCATGAAATGTTTCCCAGCTTCATAAATATTCACTTCTACCATCTTGCCCATTAACAGAGGATCCTTTGGTACAAGAACCTTTAAAATAAAATAAAGACATAGTTACTAAATACCACAAGGAACATTAGAGTCTCTAGTATCCACTCAGAAAACAGATTTTTGATAAACATCAGAGAAAATCCTAAAACTTAAACATTTTAGTCGCCAGTGTACATTACAGCCCCTGGCACACTTGACCAGTAAGATCTCCAGCCTGAATTCTACAAGAGCTTTGCAGTGCTAGCTCAGCTCTTTTCAACTCCAACCGATTCCTTAAGTCATGTTTTTGATTGATGAGAAAGTTGGGCCTGAATTGAAGCTTTTGAATCCAGACCCAAACAGTTCTCAAGGGCATTTGTACTACACAGTTCAAACTGACTGCTGTAACTGACTGACTTCCCATTTTCATCTCCGTCCCATGACACTTTTTAAAAAGAAAATTTTCTGAGTCTGTAAAGGCTTCAGGACAGAAAATATACCCTTGTTTCTCTTTGCACAAGCCTTTATATTTTGATTGTGCAGATCCTTTCCAGCTGAGATGCATGATTGACAATGAATGCCTGTAAAAATAGACGACTGTTTCTTGGGTCAGCAACTAATGCCGCTCTTTCCTGAATTTGCACAACCATGATATCAGACAGTCCCACTTCACAAAAAAGACAGCACATAACAGATGTTCCTAGGTCATGCATTTAAAAAAAGAAAGAACCCAAAATACAGGAGCAACATTTTTTGCTGGAAGAATAAATGGACTTAAAACAGCTCTAAAATAGGCAAGCAGTTGAAAAAGAAAAGTGAAGTGATTTCCTGATGAAATTACTTTTTTTAAACTGTTTATAGTAATGAAAAATTGAATCATGGAGACTTGTTAAATAACATTTACCTGAAGCTCATCCACACACAGAATCCCAGGATGGGTGAGGTTAGAAGGGGTCTCAGAGGGATCATCTGATTCAATCTCCCTGTTCAATTGTAGAGCACATGGCACAGGATTGCACCCAGACAGTCCTGGAATTTCTCCAGTGAGGGAGACTCCACACCCTCTCTGGGCAATCTAGTCCGAGTGCTTGGTCATCCACACATAAGGAAGTTCTTCCTCATGTTCAGGTGGAATTTCCCATACATCAGTTTCTGCCCCTTGCCTCTTGTCCAATTGCTTGGCACCACTGAGCAGAACCTGGAAACATCCTCTGGCATCCTCCCTTCAGATGCTTATGGACATGGATGAGATCCCCTCTCAGTCACCTCTTCTTGAGGCAGAACAGGCCCAGCTCCCTCAGCCTTTCCTCATAAGAGAAATGCTCCATGCCCTTGATCATCTTTGCTGCCCTACACTGGTCCTACTCCAGCTGCTCCACGTCTCACGTGTCCTGAGGAGCCCAGAATTGGAGACAGCCCTCCAGGTGTGGCCTCGCCAGGGCTGAGCAGAGCTTTTGTGATGATCACATCATTGTATCTTGATTCTTTGATGCTGAAATTGAAATGCCTTAAAATGGCTTAATTTTTAGGACCACATGTGTAGAGGACTTTTAGAGAAAAAGAACTGTGCCACCCACATTTGGAGACCATTTTTTGCCAAACACTGCCTATCACAAGTGTTGATTGACCCACTTGGAGGAAATCACCACCAGGGGCTTCCCCCTTCTTCCCTGAGGACTCAAGTTGTTCATGACTGTAAGCATTTTGAGATCCTAGGATTCTGCTGAGCTTCCTAAGCATCTTCCAAGTAAAGCGGACATCTTTGCCTTTCAGAGACAGGCAAGCTGAGACTAAGCAAACACAAAGCCAAGACCCTAATTCTCAGAGGGTGTGACAATGTGACCGGATCACAGCTTCTCCCATGTAATTCACCTTGGGCAAATTAAAATCAAAGGGAAACTAGGTAGCTGAGAATATCACTGGGCTTATGACCTCTGTAAATCTTCTATCTCCTCATGCAAAAC
Source organism: Poecile atricapillus (assembly GCF_030490865.1). Classification (NCBI taxonomy): domain Eukaryota; kingdom Metazoa; phylum Chordata; class Aves; order Passeriformes; family Paridae; genus Poecile; species Poecile atricapillus. The sequence goes on from NC_081250.1 coordinate 60,803,745, forward strand.
AGAAGTAACTTAAAATACAACCAACTTCAGAAAAAGAAAGAAGTGGAAATAACTGGGAGATAGTGTAAACAACCAAGCATCCAGGTTTGGCATACACTCAGACATTTTTTGATATAAGTACTTTTCAAGAAAAAACCTTCAACGATATTTCTAAGAAACTAAGTTATACCATCAGAAACTCTCACCTTGGCTGTGGATGTGGCAAAGCATTTTTGGTCACTTTAGACTACTCTGTTCAATGTAAACTGTATCACCTAAGCCTTCACAAGTGTCAGCTGCAGCTCTACCACTAAGTCTGCCAGTGCAGCCCTATTGATATGGCTTTAATAGCAAATTCTTTTAGTACAGATGAGCTCAGTGAAGACATTTGATAACTATTTGAGTTAAAAGAACATCACACCAGGACTCTGAGCTTCAGCTTAAATAATATGTAATATGATATTTAAACTTTAGAGTGGTTTTCAATTTACTATTCAATTTACTGCTATTAATCTTGGTTACTAGCATGGATTCTTGTCCTTACCTGGGTGAGCAGTAGGATATCATCCTTATGAAACACGCCACACATAAGATTTTAGGGAAGAGATTTGCATTTTCTTAATGGAAAGCATTTCTTCCCTAAGAGAATTTAAAATGAGTCCCTGTGTGACTATTTGTATTTAGTGAATTCTTTACCAGCCCAAATCATGAGCTGTATTAGGTGCTGTACAAACACAACACAAAAAAATCAACACTTTGTTTCCTGTAAATATTGCTTTTCATTCAATTAATTAAGCTTCCATAAAACAAGCATTGAACAAAAAAGCCCCAAGAAATTTATTTTTAATCTCTATGTGGAAGAACACATTCCTCAACTCTGACTGATAAGCTACAAAATCAAGGAGCACTGATAAGTAAGACTTAGACAGAAGCTGGATAGGTAACAAAAAATCCAGAGATTTATTAAAAAAAAAAAAAAAAGCAAACAAAAAATAATTAGTCACCCAGATATCTAACAGAAACAGAAATTTCAATTTCAAATAACAATGTTACTCTAAGGAAATATAAATAATTAAATTCTGTAACATAACCCAAAACCAGAAGAAAGCACAGCCATCATCTGTAGTCTCTCCAGGTTCAGAGAACTGAATACCTAATGGTAGTAAACTGTAGACAGCTTAATGCAAGAAAACGGAGAATAAAATCATGCTGATTCAGGAAAGCCAATTTTATCAGTCTTAAGAAAGTAATTTTTGCTTTTGAGCAAAAATAACAATTTTGTGAAACTGATGCATGTACTTCCTTCCCAGCTCAAAGATAATGCTTTTGTCTGGCACGAATCTACAGGAAGTACACAGAAGAAAATGACAAAAACTAGAAGCAAGGAATGCCAGTAAGGGGGACCTACAGAAGCTTGAGAATTAGGGGGACCTACACAGAAACATAACGAGGTTCAACAAGTCCAGGTGCAAGGTGCTGCAGCCAAGCTGGGGCAATCCCAGACATAAGTACAGACTGGGAGAAGAACTCATGGAGAGTGAGAACTTTCCTGCTGAGAAGGACTTGGGGGTGCTGGTGGATGAGAAGCTGGACACGAGCCAGAAATGTGCACTTGCAGATGAGAAAGCCAATCGTATTTTGTGCTCCATCCAAAGAGGGCTGGCCAGCAGGGACCCTTCCAGCCCAAACTATTGTATGATTCTATGAAACACAATATATCATGCTGAAATGTTAATCTAAAAAAGTTTCTGACCCTTCTATTGTTAGAAATTTTTTTTATTTTTTTTATTTTTTAAATTGCATTGCCTGAAACACTTTTCAGAAAGATGTATGCAAATTGTCATGACTCAACTCTACTCAGAAATCAATGCTTTGGGGACACATAAATTAAAATTACTGCAATAATTAAGAGCTTCTTAAACCATGTTGTATACTCAATTATCCACTGTGTATCTCTTAACAAAATTTCAGGTAAATTATATTTACAAGACAATAAAAAAAAATCATAAAAAAGTCTTGACAGTCACATGTTTCCTGGAAAATGCTTATTTCTTTACTACATTTTTTTTTTGTCCTGACACACTGGATTGCTGAGATTATCAGAAAGCAAAGATAAAACAAAAAGATGTTATTTGGTTTATTTAACCGTACCTGCTCATAGAAAGGATTGTGGGCAACGTAGTAATTGGAGTCAAAGGATTCTTCTGTTACCAGAACTCTCTGCCTCTCACCAATCTGGAAAACAAAGATGAGAGATGACTCAGAAAGCAAAACCAATGAATTATACTGAGAAGACAACTGCAGCTACAAACAAATGCCCTTAGCAGAAATAATCAAATTCTCTGAGGAAAGTCTGTGTCAGCAAGAAAGTGTAGTAGAGAAAACCCTACTTACAAGAGTCTAAGACTGGCAGGGTTGAAAGTCAGAATCAAGGGACAGAACTGGGGGGCTGTAATGGCCTAACATGAAAATCCAGTTCAGAAATATGAACTGATTTTTACTTATTAACATGATAGCAAATAAAAATGCCAGATGTGAAGAAAGCCCATTACATCTTCATCCACCTAATGAAAAAAATCTGCCATCAATCACCAAAAGGATGTCTTTTCTTTAAAAGCCACACTTGTTATTTACAGTGCTGGGGCATCTCCTTATTCCCTCTTGGTGATTTCATTTTGCTGCACTTATGAGATCACACTGATTTCCATGACAGTGGAGCCAACACTGCATATTACAAAGACTCAAGAAGAAGAGTTTTTAACAACTCACAGACCCAACATACTAAAGTCAAAATAAACACTGGCCTGGAAAGAGCTGTGTTTCAATTATACTTCCCAACTTTCAAATGCGCTAACACGGTTCAAAGGAAGCACCAATTTTAAAATTAAATGGAAGACGCCAAGACAAATCAGTTGCATTTAGGGACCAAACAGATATGAAACAAAATCTGATTTTCCCCAAATTTCAAAATCCCCCATATAACACCTCTGGTATTGTCCATTACTGAGTTTATGAGGAAGTGTATAGCTTAATTTCTGCAAACCTGGAAGGACATTTAGCTCACATTTTCAGTCTGAGCCCATCTCTACTTTTTCCATCTTAATGCGCTCTCGATTATTTCCAAACTATCTGACAAATGCATTCTGCAAATTACGACTGTCTAACAAGTTAAATTTACTCACTGCTTTTATTACTATTCTGAGACTCAGAAAGGTTTCACATTTTACTCCAAAGTTTTATTATCTATAAACAAAGTTACATTCCCCTCCCCTGTCCCTGAGAGATTCCCACCACATCCTAGTGGCAGCTGTTACACCCAAGTTTTAAGATTTCCATCATAAATTCCACGTGAACTCTGCAAGATGCAGAGCAGATAATAATGTTTTGATTCTTTAAGGTACAAGCAGTAAAAGATAAGATTAGGATTTTCTCTTACAGTTAATGGCAGAAAATAGAGCTTTAAGAACTAGGAACAGCAATGTCACATCTGCATTACAGTACATATATGTACACACATATGTATACACACGAGATACGTATATAATTCTCCACTTGCTAAAAAGAAAGACTTCACAGAGTAACTCTTGCCTCATGAAGTAACTCCCTTCCTCATGCATTTATCTGGAACGTTCCCAAAGTAAACCCTGGAAAGCAAGGCAGACAGCGAGACCCAGCTCATTTCCCCGAAGGCAGACAGACTTCACTCCCTAGAACCAGAAGTTGTGGGGTACACAGCAGAAGGGGTAAAATCCCCGAGTTCCAGACCCAGTAACAGAATCCTTATAGTATAAAATATACATATTTTTTCATACTTTTAAGAGGTGTTTAAGACTTGTTTATAGCACATTTAGAATTTCCATTCTCTGGGAAGTCTGTAACTACAAATAACAGATAAAACATACTCAAATTTTAGTAAAAATCCAGTGTAACCAACAGCACGGTAGTTTTGGTGGTTTTTTTATTGTTTTCAAGAAAACAGTCATTAAATTTAAATCCCCAGGGGAGTTTTGCAAAACTTGTCAAGAAGGCACTCGATATAACTACTCCAGTAATAAGATTATAGAAAACATTTCCCCTAAACTGAGAGGTTTTGTTACTTCTATAATATTTGAGACCACAGCTTTTAAAAATCACAACTCAACATCTGCTGTAGCACTGAAGTGCTCAAGTCTCAGATATCCTGCAATATTATGAAAAAGAGGAGGACAGAATATTAGATAAGCAACATTCACCCCTGGGCAAACATGCTACCACTGAAAAGCATGAAGGCCAATCACCAAGTCATGTCTTCACACCCTATTTATTATTTACTGACACTGAAACTTAGCAAAACCGGCTCAGATAAATATTGGGTCTGAAACTCATTTCTCAGTTGTCTTGTGGTTCCCTGGATCTCTCCAGTTATAACAATCTGCCTTTGTCATGGCTATGAACCCTGCCCGTGAGGCAGACTAGGCTACATGTGTTATCTTCATACTCTGAGATGACAGAATGGTAAGCATATTATGCAGAAAAAAAACCCTAAAAAATCAGAGGGAAGAAGAAAAGAACACCTGTGCTAGATCATTTGATATAAGCTGTGGTTTCTTCAGAGACATGTTGCCAGTTTTTCTCAGCTTTGCTTCCAGAAGCCAAAAGAGGTCAGGTCTGTATGTCTCAGTGGGCCAGAGGGAAAGCTTCTGGGATCAGAATTTCTTGGGAATGGGAGGAAATCAGGTAGACTAAATCCATCACACAGCATCAGAATGGCATTTAAATTGAGGACCAGAATTTCAGAGGAGCGAAAGAGCCTACACTAATTTATAGTACATGCATACAGACACACACAGTCCCACACCCACAAGACTAGCATGGCACACTCTAAGGAATGAAAAGTAAACCTAAATTGTCCACTTCCTGAAGTTATGGATCTGTAGCTTTGGCCAAGGCTGAGCTCACAGAGAGATACAATACTCAGCTATTTGCAGACTCTTTTGCCATAACAACAGAGAAGGAAAATTCCATTTAATGAGTTAGGCCATTGAGTATTCATGATCTACATGACTAATTGGCTACATGCATCTGTAAGACAGAAAATTACAATCTATCCTGCATCCAAGTATAATTAAGAAGAAATGTAAGTACGCAGAATGCAGCTTTGGTATTGAAATTTGTTCAAAAAGTGGAATATGTCATCATTTCTGCAATTATTCCCCTGGGATCTCTAAGTGCCTAAGTTTCACCTCTCTCAGAATTTAAATATGCAGAAACCAGACATGATATCTAATAACAGTCATAATTATAATAACTTTGATGATTTTTTTTTTCAGGCATGTAGCGGCAGAAGTAGTTCACTATCTTATTTTTATTCCTATTCTTTCATCTGCTTCCACATAGGTGCACATGAGTTCCAACTCTCAGGGAACTACAATTCTGCCAAAGCATGTGGAACTGAGGCAACTAAGCCCTGGCACCTCAATTTGGAAAGGTTTCTTATAGAAGCATTATTTTTTACTTTATGGATGACATTATGAAAATATTTATGAATGACAGCAAAGAAACCTTTTCCAGCAACCTCCCGCATGTCAAAGTGGACTGGTCACATAACTTACACAAGGGCAATTTGCTTTCACCAAAAACAATGCAACAATTGCTGCTGGTCCGATCACTTCCTGCACTGCAACAGTTACCAGGAAGTTTGTAAATCTCAGAGTTAATAATCAAATCATTTAGGAACTTTTATTTCATTTTCATTTATCCTACAGGAAATTCTGACATGATAATTCTTTAACTCAGTTTTTCCTTTACCGGAAACCATGAAAAGCAGTTTTTTCCAGCTGGCTGATTTTATAAAACAAATGAACAGCAAGAAATGTCCAAAACCCTTCTTGGCTGCAGTCAAATTAAATTTCGCTTTTAAACCAAAACTGACTGAATCACATAAAACACAAGACTGATTTTAAAGCTCTGCAACAGTTTGGGTGCCAAGGACTGTTCCTTTTCACGTGCTTTGATAGAACATTGCTACGTAACATCAACAGTGGTGCCTGCTGTGATTACTCAGGTAAAGTATACCCCCCTCATTTTAATTTTTTTTTTTCATCAATGAAGACTATAATTGCACTGTTTGGATTTGTTACTTACTACAGCCAGAGCACCTGGCACATGCTTTTTCTCAGTCTTTCCTTATTGCTGTTTTACCTGTATTTTATAAGCTTTGTTTATAAGAGCCTCTGATTGGCTAAAGAGATATAAATTAATAACCAGTGTATTTCTATACTTCTGGCATAGAAGAAAGCACACTGCCCATGCAGCATCTCCACTGACTTAGAGACAGTGGCCAAAGCCTTCTTCAGGCTAGGTTTAATTCATAGTGGAACTGGCAAACATGTCTCCATTTCTCCTGAAGGAGGCTGGCTTGGATTCTGACCCAAATCATCATGGAACATACTTAGTACCAGGCTTGGAAGCCACATAAAAATCTGCTTTCCTGTATTTGTTATTTAAATATGTCATAAAGCAAGCAGTGAAAAATATACACCATCACAATTTATGTGTGCATGTTTTAGCAATTATTCTGATGTACAGAATATTTCTGGTAAACATGAGTAATTGACCTTTATTAAGTGTAACAAAATTTAAGCAAAAGCAATGTAGATAGTGTTTATTCTACATCAGTTTTGGCTTACTTCTCTCCTGATTTTTCAGTTGTGGTCTAATTATTTTGAATTAATTTTAGTAATTATGCAGACTATGTATTCTTCACTATCAAGCAGAAATGAATGGCTGGACCTACTTTTTATAAATCATGTGAATCCATCTGCAAATAGAAGCCAAATTTCTTGAAAATTATAATTAAGCATTGTCTAGGTCTTCTGTTTACATATTGTAGGTGTTTTCTTCACCTGACAAAGAAGTCAAAGTGTACCACTATCTCTCTGTAAAACAGGCAAGGTTTTGAGAAACTTATGACATGGTCCTGTTTTGATGATACCAGAACACATTTCTTCTCATAATCTCCTTTGTACTGCTTTGTTCTGCTATGCAGCAGTGCTCCTCCATCCTCCATCCAAAATTTAGGATGTTTACATCCCTTCCTTTCTGAAGGTAATCTTGGAGATAAATCATGGACTTGTCTCAGAGCTTTTAGACAAAGTTGTTAGGGATTTAAATGTGGATACTTGGAAGCAGTAACACTAAAATAGTTCAGCTCCTGAGCATGACAATTTTTATGCCGGGATAAATATACATTTCTAGCACATAGCACAGACAGCTGCTACTTCACTAAGGCTTGTGTTAAAATGGCTATCCAATTCCAGATGGGTAAATGCCTCTTTTTTATTATGTTATCTTTAGTGCATAACCCAGCACAGAACTACAGCAACAGAGTGACACAAATATTTAGAGTTCCAGATATTTTACATCATACAATAATCAGTCAGATTAACCCTTACAACGTGTGTCTGGCCCACTTTGCCTGAGGAAAGAAACATAGAACCTGAGCACTCCAGCACTGCAGAGTAAGCAGCTGAATTTACCACATCGATTTTGTGTATTCCTACTTCTTCCTCCCAAACCCAGACAATGCTGTCTCAGTCCTACAATGCCACTAAATCAGCAACAAAACCAAAATTCACAGTGTTTTTCCTGTACTTATATTGCTCAGGTTTTTTTCGGCCTTGGAAACAGCATTGGGTGGTTGTCCTCACATACAGGAAAGTACTCAGCTCTTAACTAACAAACTCTGAAAACTCAAGTGAAAAGCAGACAACGCTCAGCAAGGTGTCTCATTTCACCGTGGACCAATACAGCTGACTTTGTTAAATCATCATTATTGAACTGCCTTTCTTTAAACAAAGCTGCAGAATTTTTTTTTAAAAGATTGCATAAAAAGTACAACTTATGAATTAATACCTAAGCAAATGGGCTTTTTAAATTTTGGTTTAGGCACACTTGCTTCAGCCACACTGCTCTTTCCACAGCATCATTCAAAATTCAGAATAGGCACAGGCAACAGATGCCCACAGAAAAAAAACTCTTTCAAGCCTTTTCCAGGCTGGCTTGAGGCTGTGCAAGCTGGAAGGAAGGATTAGGTATAAATTAAAAGACAGCCAGCTCTAATAGTACACAATCAGCATAACAAAAAAGTGCTTTAGACCTTCGGCTAAAGGCACTGCAGCTCATTAACAGCAAGTGAACACCTTCTCTTTGGTCCCCCTATGAATTTGTTGGCATAGTTATGGGGGAGGGAAAAGGTAGGGAAGAAGGAGGTGAGAAATAGAAGTAGACGCTTCTGCTTTCTTGGCCCACTGCTCACGCTTCAGGGTAAATAGATCCTTTCTATTACTGTGCACCTGCATCTGACTGCTTCATTTTGATTTGGTCTCCTGCTGGGAAAATGTAGCTTCTCCCAGCACATACAAACCCTGCCATGCAGCTTAGATGAAAATTATATTCAGAGATGTGAGCGGTGACCTAAAAATGACAACTGGTCCTCAAAATATCTGATTCCTTTTAAATTCTGTAAGCTTGCATTTTGCTTGTCTCTCCTTTTCATTGCCTAGAAAAGGGGTAATAGAAGTCGTATGTTGACAACTCTGTCATACTACATTTCTAAATTTCATTGACTGTGTACAATATTACAAAAGGAAAATAAGTTTTCTGAAATGGGAGATACATATTGTCTCTGAAAGCAGGCTCTCTCGTTGGATCTTTCTGTTGTAAACCTCAGCTTAAGCAGAAAAAGGATGAGGTGTCAGAAACTGGCTTTTTTCTGGATCTGGCACATCGTTGCTAAGACACTGTTTTGTTGAGCTCTCTGAAATGCTGTTTCCACACGTGCAAAATCCAATTCTCACTGTTACACAGAGGAATGACCGCAGAGCTGGGGAAGTTGCTGCAGCAATATAAAATACTCCGTGCAAAACCAGTATTTGAGAGTACCAGTTAGCATGAGCACTCAAGCAACTGGCTTAATTTTTAATACTGGTAAAAGCCTCTCTCTCCTTCTGTTTTTCAAATGATCTAACAAACCCCATATAACTGTTGCAAATATCTACAGAAAAACTCTAAATAAAAATATCATCTCAAAATAGGAATCAGAAACATCTGAGATGATAAAATATGTTTAAGGTCTTCCCTTCGTATGTATAACATTTCACAAATAAAACAAATAAGCTAGTCAGGGAGTCTACCCTTAAGAAAACTTGACACTAAAAATAAAAGTATAGGAAAGCATACTATCAATGCTGAATTTACAGAATGGAAGATGGCCTTTAGGAGAATCTTTTCATTTTCAACTTCCAGCCAATTTGGCAATCAGATGGATTATGGTAGCATGAGTAAACAAATGTTTGGGTTCTTTAAATTTTATTGTGCTTTCTTGCTTGTAACAAGCTACGCCTGTAGTGAAATGAGGCAACCAAGCTTAAAAGAATGATGGTCTTTGTTAGGAAAGGAGATCCCTATGCTTCTTCTGTGAAATTATTTAGAATTATTTAGATTGGGTGTTTTTGTTGGAAGCAGCTCCTTAAGTCACACTGTGCATTTCCAAGTGATTTAAGCACAATATGAAGTGGTAGTTGCTAAGGCAACAATATGCAATTCCTGTTTTGGTGATCTCTCTTAACAGCTGCATAAGCCCAGGCAAGTATCAGTTATATAAGAATTTATAAATCAGCCTGGTAAATACCCTATCAAGTATCTTCTCCAGGAGTTGCTTTAGGAACTCACCAAAGTGTTTACTCAGACTAAAGTCTTGTCTACACTACGGAAATAGAAGTGCTCAGCAGTGGCTCTGTCAGGAGGGTTTGCAGACCGATGCAAGGCTGTGTTCAGCACCAGCAGCTGTGGGAGAAAACTGCCAGGAATAATAAAACTGCCAACGTAAGCGCCACTTCAGTAAATCGCAGGCCGAACCACAGGTTGCTTCCTCACAGATGAAACAAAGCAGGAAAAATTTAGGAATAGCTGGAAATACTGGATTTGAGAACACAGATGACAAAGTGAACACAGCACTGATACAAATCAACAGTCAGTTCTGGGTCCCTTGACACAATGCTGTGATTCCCCCCAGTAAGACTGGATGCTCCTAAAATATACCTGTAGTCTGATATTTGTTAATCAAATACACCAAAAAGATTGAAAAAAAAAGTCTGAATTCTCTCCAAAACATCACTACAATTTTTCTGCTCATCCTACAACTGAGGCCCATGTTCTCTGTTCATCTCATTTGAGAACAAAGAGAGAGCAGATGGGATAAAACAGAAAAAAAAAAAAGGTTCAAAATGACCCCATATGCAAAGCCAAACCCAACTCTCCCCCAAAATCTACTAAAAGCTCTATTAATACATGAAACAACACACAAAATATGTAACATACCATTGTGAGTTAATTAACTTAGAATACAAAATGGTGGCACTGAGAGTTAAAAAAGGGTATAAATATGTATCAGCTTTCTTTTCAAATGAACATAAAAACTCCTCCTGCCTCCACAAAACACAGGTTACTAAAAAAAGCATCTGAACATCATTAGAACCCCATAATGTTAATGAGGATAGGATAATGATATTATTTTCTTTTATTTTGAAGGTAGACACTATATGATCAAAAATTACACACTTCAGGGGGTTTCTTCAGTCTAAGGCAAGGTAAGACCCTAGAACTGCTGACACTTCTAGCAGCATAATGCTGAATGACGAATAACATCAAGGGCTCACAGAGGGACCAAAGTGAATGAGTCATTAAATAATGATAAATGTAGTGTGACTTTGTGTTGTTTTGAATTTCATAGCAACTACTGTCAAAGTAATTGGGATGCATTTTGCTATTTTTAAACTGTATGCCAATTATTTGCATCTAAAAAAGGTAGGCAAAAGAAACACCTCGGCATTAGCATGCTAGAACGATAATTCTGACCAATTCTTTATCATCCATTCAAGGAAATGAAATCAGTTCAAGAAAATTGTAGGATAAATCACTTCTGTTCTAAAACAAAAAGAAAAAAAATTACTACTATGCATTAAATACCTTTCTAATGTCTTCTCCATAACTTACTCAGTTCTCAAGGCTAAGCATAAAGTTAGCTCGGGAACCTCATCTGGTGATGTTGTGTACACTCAGTGCATTATCTTCTGCATGACATCAGAAGAAATATGTCAGATTAAAGGCTTAACTTTTCAGTAAATTCTCGTCACCATCTATTCCACTGTGTGCCATCTTCTCTTTAAAAAAGCCCTTACATAGCTCAGAAGTACTTAAAAATTGGAAGACACTACGAGTTTCTACAATCCTTCAAATTAAGCAGCAACGCCCTTTGCTGTACTTGGATTTTAATATGACAGAAAGAGGAACCAGCTGTACAATTTAATTGCAAGGGAAATCAATTATTGAGATAGGTCAACAAGAAACATGGTAGAATTTCTAACCCAGGTGTTACAACCACATTATAAACTTTTTTAATAACAAAAAAAGAACTACAGCTGATGTCAAATATTTTGTCTGCAGTTCTGTGCATATCACATTCACTAATCAGACTCATGTGCTCTCACCTAGCAGGTTTCCAATCCCACACCAAGTGTACTGGCTATTTTATCAATTAAGCCAATAGAATGGTTTGGACATGCACACTAAAAAATGCAATACCTAGAAAGGTCTGAAACTTCTTACAGTAAAAAGTCTTTGCTAACAGGAGAGAACTGGTAAAAAGAATGGTCAGCAATTGTGTGACAGATCATTTTAGCCCTCTGTGTGGGTATGGCAAGAGGGGTGATTTAAGTCTACATGAAAATTGGGATTCAGAGGGAGATGTACAGATTGTTCAGCAGTCTTGAACACTCAGGGGAAGAGTGAACCAGCCTAACTTTATGATTTTTGCAGACCATCCGCAAAGGAGGTTGACAGCTGTGAAAAAGGGCCTCAAGAATAAAGGATCTTCTTATGCCTCTGTGAAAAAAGCCTCTGAATACAGAAATGTGCCATGTAAATATAATTCTCCAAGGAAAAAATATTTCAAACTTCTATTTATGCTCCTTCCCTTTTCTAAGTAATCTCCCATTAATCACAGTCAAAATGTAACAGAAAATCAGAGGCACAGGAAACAAATCACCATTCATTAAAAGAAATGTATTAATGAATGTGGCACACCAGGCAGAAATCACTGTTGTATTCCCACAATTACTGTAAATGCTATATTCTAATGTTCTCAAAGCCTGACTTATGAAAGTATCAAAATTATGTAGAAACACTTGTGAGAAAAGTTCACACATTTGTTTTTGCCATTGCTATCGCTCAATCTTGGATCATATCAGAAGGATAGCATTTTATTGTCCTGCCCTTTTTCTTCTTCTGTGTTTCCACCTTCCAGACTATTCTTTTCCCCATACTTGACTGGAAAAAAGAAACTGAGTAAGACTAAACAATCTTCCCACTCCTCAAAAGAAGTGTAGACCAAAAACTCAAGAGAAGCAAGATCTTTCCTGGCTTCTTTCCTTCTGCCTACATCTTACTGATTTTCCCATCACATAGTTTTATTAGACTTTTCTACCATGCCTGGTCTAAGACAATTGTTCTTTTTATTTTCCATGAAATCTGTTCTGCTCCTGAAGGGACTCTATGAACTTGTCTCATGTATGTGAGAAGAAATGCAAACCATTGTTTCCATTTCCTCCATGTCAAGATGCTCCAAACATGGAGGAGGAAAACAGACGCCCCCATGAAAAAATTGAAGCTTACCGTTTTCCACTTTTAAAATCTATTCCCCTTTCACTTCTTTCACCTCTACCTCTATTTTACACCATTAAAAGCAACAAAACCATAACCTGTCAGATTCCAAAGGCAAAAGGCTAGTAATGAACTTGAAATTGCCTTTTAAACAACCGAGATGGGGCACAAAATGAGCCAGGCCTTGATCTTTTCAGTCCCTCTTACACTCTAACAGACAACTATGAATTCTCCAAAAAGATTTCTGCATCAGAATCAGCCTTGCATCATTTGTGCCTTTTATGTCAGAAGCAGCAAGAGGAGTATAAGATACTTTCCATGAGGTGATCACATAAAAAAGGTATGTAAGACAAGAGAAAATAATGATATTTACATTTTACACTGTTTTGTGAAATTATGAAGATGAAGTTGCCTGGCACAATAGCTGCAGCTGAGTGCCTTAAATATACTGGTGAAGAGGTCTGCACTGATGGAAGTTTCATACTGCTCAAGCAAAAAAAAATATTGTCAAGAGCGCCGGCATGGTGTCTGCAGTATTATTTTAGCATACTATAGTGAGAAAGAAATGAGAATGAAGCTAGCTGTCCAAAAATAAGATGGCTCCTTGTTAAAAAAAAAAAAATTAGGACTGTTCCTTTCTCCTAAAGAATGTGGTAGATATGGCACCACAATTCACCACACTAAAAAATGTCATCTCTTCACATTAACTAGTTACTTTGATCAGTTCTAGCTAACATAACATTTTTGCCAGTATCTCCTGCATCTGACTCTCCACATATTTGCAGTTTTATCCTATTTTTCCTAGCTAATATGTCAAAAACTATACAAACACCTCAGGGTCACATGGGTTTCTCAGGCTCTAGAAACTTGACAGGGATTACAGTAAAGATGGAGATTGGTGATGGAAACTGCAAATGGTGGCAACATTAGAACTCAGCAACCCAAAGGCATTGCACTGGTTTTGCAGAATGAAAGGGCAATTTTTGTCCAAACAAAGAGAAACTCCACTCAACCTTCAAATCAACATTTTTAATGAGAATACCAGAAGCTTCATCATTATCATGAAGTTAGGCATTCCCTTACATCGCTTTTTAGTTTTCAAGATCATGAATTAAAACAACTTTCAGACATGTCTGCCAAAACAGCCCTGCTGTTTTATATAGTGGATTTTACCATTCCATCATGCTTGAGTTCATTATTCATTAGAGAGAATAGAGCTTCTGCTCTACTTTTTAAGGAATACTATTAAACTCTGAAAAGTGCTTCTGATTAAGGAAATATCTGCCCATTGATTTGTTCTCTATAATCAAGATTAGAATTTCTTCAGGTAGTATGAGATACCTACTCACATTTCTATTTGAAGCACTTTTAAAATACGTCTTTCAACTTCTGTCAAAAAAATTCTGACCATGTAATAAATTTGCCAAACATTTTTCCAAATAAATTTCTTTAAGCTGCAATGCAGTGAGATCAGCCAGACTGTGTGCCACAAGTGACCTGATGGTCCTTCAAAAGGCAAAAAAAGAAAAGGCTCCTAAAATAAGAATTCATTCTAGTTTTGTCCCATGTTTTTTCCTTGTATGAAGGCCAGATGGAAGGCAGGAAATAGAAAAGCTCATGACTGTTAGTTAGACCCGGCAATCCTCACACAAGAGAAGCCTGATGCTGCCAAAGTCCAGCATTTATGAATGACATTAACAAATGGGACTGATTAAAATAAAACAAGGGCTTCATACAGAGGCAGGGAAGATGAGGGGTCTTGGTAAGTCATGCAATAATTTTTCTCTCATAAAAAGAGTCCATTGCTAAGAAAGGGCCTAACTCACAGGTTACCTTTATTGGTAATAATTGTGCACAGTTGATATTCCCTCTGCTCCAGGGTTGAAGAAGAGGTAATGCCTTACTTTCTAGGAAATTATTCATGACCCAGCTTCAGCGAAGAAGAGGTTAGCCTCTCAGAGAGGTTGAGATGAGTTATACGATCCAAACTCAAGAGAGCATGAAATAAATGCAGAACCTGGGAGAGAGGATATGCCATTTCATTTACACAAAGAGAAAGGAGATTGAATGAGGAAAGGAGTCAGCAACAGAAAATCTGTTTATGAAGGAAGCAGATCAAGTAGAACAGAGTATCTGGAAGGGCTTTTTGCAAAACACAGATCAAATAGCATTATCTGCTCATACTTCAGGCTTCCCATGCATCGAGTATAAATTATTGCATGGAAGAGAACATGCTTTCAGAATCTGTTTATTGAAGAGAGTCAGGCAAAGAGTTTGCTGCACAGCTCTCACAAAGAATCAGCTTTAGGCCTTGTCACATCAATGATTTATAGGGTGACACTAGGGAAATCAATTAAGCTCTCTACGCGCCCCAGTTTTCCCATCTGTAAAATAGGGGCAAGCTGTTATTCAAGGAGAGTTCTTTTATAGCCTTCCTTCTTGTGTTTGGGTGTTTGTTATTTTGTTAATTTTTACACTATTCAAAGTATTAGTCTTATGTGGATGTGTTTTTATTTTAGCATTAGAATATACCTGTTCTTGCTTCATTTTAACTGTTTTGGTTTTATATAAGTTCATTCTGTAATTTTAGCAGCAAGATCAAAAATATGGCATACAATGTGAAGGGAACATATCCTTTTCCTAGAACACAGATCTTTCAGGAAACTATTAAAGAAATCTCACGGTAGGCATGAATAAAAAAATCCAAAGATAAGGAAGTCAGGAAAATGTGGGAAACTGCTATTTATTTTCACTTTAAAATGTTTAACAGTTTTGCAGCATTTTAGCGCTTCAGCATTTAGCAATTATTTTTAAAAAATTGCATAGAAAAAAATAATTTACAAAATACAGTCTAATCCTCAGGCATCTTGGAAAAAAAACAACATGGTTGTCCTTGGGCTTCTTGTTTCATAAATTTTCTTTGCTTGTTCTGTGGCATCCACAGGGTAAGAAATTCACCATTGAGAAGGAACATCTAAATAAATACCTTGCTGAGGTTTTAGACTGGAAAACTCTGTCCAAGGAATTGGTAGCCTTTCTATTCCTACAGATAGACTTAAAATGGCCACAGTTGCCTTCATTTTTATACTATTCTACATTGCTTAAAAATGGGGTAAAAAATAGAAAAAAAGGCAAAGTAGCTCAGAAGCACTGAGATCAAATTATTTATGAATGACTGTCAGGAGAGCTTATATCTATACAATGCACTTGCCTGTACTAGAAAATCTACCCTTTTGCCTGTAGAGGTAATAATACATCCAACTTATAAAGTAGGAAGAAAACAGCTAAGGATATGTTTTAAAATATAGTTTTTGTTTCAGTACAAAACACTGCAGTCTCCTCTTTGGAGGAAGCCAGTACGAATGTGATTGGCAGATACAGTAATAAGGATTTTTTTTTCTGTCCCTGCCACCTGAGCCCTCTGTTACACTGTGACTTGCATGAAGGATAACCATATAACTGTGAGACCATCAACGTCTGACTTCAGCCCTGCCATGGTTTTGAAATTCTCCAGCAGACGGCAAAATTTCAACAATCAGGTTCTTCAATTATAGAAGGACTGGGAGATTATTTTAATGTGTTTAGATACTTGTCTTGCCACTGCAAATGTAATCTTACTCAAGACACACCAGCTGCCTTGGGCATTAGAAAGAAAATTATTATTCCGCTATGCATGGAATGGTGCACAGGACATTGGCTGAAAATAAAGAGAAATGATGGTAAAGCAAACATCAGTTAGTGGTTACAATGAATCCTTGGCAAATGGCAAATGACTCTGAACTGGCAAATCCTTTTATCGTTGCAGTTTTTACAGTAATCTCAAATCTCTTCTTTATCTTCTTGTTTTTTGGCTTGTTTCACAGAGACTGATGATCAGTGAAGCAAAAGATTTAGTTTAAAGGTGTCAGCTAATATCTACCACAGAGCTGCCATTACTCTTCAAACTGGCTTTACAGATAAGAGCTGGCTGCTCACTGGGTGGCCACAACAATATTATTCGAGAAAATATCTTAAGGTGTTCATATTGGCAACTGAGTTACAATACACCATGCATGTGTCCAGAAATGTTATCTGAAGTCACTGAGAGGTTAACAGTAAATATGTATGCTTTGTATACAAGATACTATTCCGGGAGAACGCAGTGGTTGGGTGGTCTGATTTAAGCAGACCAAGTTGAGTCATATCATGGTTGACATATAGACAGTTGGAGCTGTCTATTTTTATTGTTTTGTTTTGTCCTTAACAGATAACCCTTTTAGCTTTGTTGAATATAAGGTACTTTCTGTTTTTAATCCCATGGCATTATATTTTTTAAAGAAAACATGTCTCTGATCTTTGTAAACTTCCATTTAGTTGATTTAGTCCCCCCTCTTCCACAGGTTGCTCCTTACACAAACTGCACTTTCTCCTCCTTGGACAAAGCACTCTGAAATGCTGCTGCAGCTCATTCAGATGGTGCAATTTTATATCCTAATGCAAAAGGGTAAATGATAGAAAAACAAAGCCAGTCTTGTGGACTGCAATCTGGAGACCTGAAGTATGTAGCTGGCCGGGTGACACTGCGTGCCCTTCAACAGCTCACAGTTACAGTGACAGCGTTTTGCATTTCTGACTGCTCCAGCTGAGCATTCACATGCTGGAAGTCACTAGCTCCCACAGGGAATTCTGAAAATACTGTATTATTGTTCATGTGTGTGTTACTGAAATACCAGACCACATAGTAAAACTGATTTTACATTAGCCACTTAAGTCTGAATAATATTTTTCTCATTTAGGTTAAGATGGGATATCTCAAGTAACAACAGCCAATGTTTTCACAAAAGCAGTCTGAATCAAGATCAAAGCAGCACCTACTTGTTTTCACTGCACTCATGGTTTGAAACTGATTTCTATTTCTTGTGCATTTGCTTGAGGCAGTGAAAAATAAATGATCAGTTTAAACAAACAATTTGAAAAGAAAAACAGATAGAAAGGCGAACTCTAATCAGAACTTCAATGTATCCCAAAGAGGATTTCAGTGAATGCACAGCAAAACCCCATAATTTAAATAAATTTTAATTTTTATGACAGACTGATGCAGCCTTTCCGAGAATTACTTTTTTAAAGATTCTAATTGTTGCAAAGATGTATGGCACACAAGGGAAAATGGATAGTGAGGACAAATTTCTCACTAGGAAATACAAAAATTAGAGTAGGAAGATTGTTGTGTCTATCAATACTTTGCATTGCATACAGCTGATATTTGGATTATGTAAGAAATACTCATCAGTCAAACCAAAAGGAATCTGTTTAAAAACAGAAGGACATTGTATACAATTATTTAAATATTTGAAGAATGGAGCAATTCCTCAGTACAAGTGTACCGGAGCTGCACATATGGATGCAATGCAATAAATCAGACACAAAAATGTACCTCCTGAAATTAGACAAACAGCTTCTTTACAAAATATAATACCACATATTTCCCTGCTTTCCTAGAATGCCACTGACAACTTTAAGCTTTTGGAGTAATGGGTTTCACCCCTTGAACACATGCCACAGAAGGCTGAGGGAGTCACTGCATACAGTTCACTATATAGGCTGGAAACCTAAACATTTGGTTGCATTATATAAAAGAAACACATGTACAGTAGATCCATGTGACATTTTCACACTTATTTTAGAAGATCTCTTCAACTTCCTCATGATTTCAGTCTACATTTAGTTCATTACTAAGTCCTGCAATTGCAGAACTAAAATTAATCAGAATCCCATTTACTTTCTGAAGAGCACTCAAAAGTCTATGATTTTAAATTAATTTATGCAAAGAGAAAAGCTCTTGTCTTTGTAAGTATAATTCTAAGCCATATAAATCGAAAGTAAAGCTTTAAACCCATAATGACCCCTTTTCCATCCAGTCTTAAATGGAATAATTAAGCAATAACTTCCATTCCATCTAAGTACATGCAGCAGTGATGGGTGTCTGCTTGCTGACTAAAGCCTGAAGCATTTAATTGACCTGTGGGAGCTGATTATTGCAAGTACAGTCATATGGCATAGAAGCTATCTACTTTTTGCTAGAAGAAATCTTTCAAAGTAATTAATAATTTTGGTAATTTAAAAAGATTATGCATAACTACTCACTCTGAAGAGACTTAAGCTGTAGTCAGCAAGCCTACTACAGATTTTTAAAGATAATAATATCTGTAGGTGTACTCATTTGGGTTGTAAATTTGACTCTTCAGAGTAATAGAACAAAAATGAGTCATTGGCCAAGGGCTCAGTTCAGAACTCGGAAATTATCTCTGGATTTTCCTGGAGAGACTGACAGTAAGGAATCCCTCACTGACTTTGCTTCAATCTGATGTTTGCTATTTATATCCTCACAGCAGTGTTTAGAAGAGTCCTAGGTAAATGAAATTCATACAATTGAAAACAGAACACATCCTGTTTCAGATAGCCTTCATAGCTGCCAGAACTCAAACAGGCAGTCTCTTGAAGTGTGTGCTCCAAAGTCATGAGACCACAGAGCCTACAGAAAGATTAAAGTCTTTAATCTTTCATTATGTTGCATTATCTCCACAGATAATGCAACATAAATGCACCTTCCTTGGCCAACCTGCAATGCACACTCAAAGAGGACATAAACAGCTGGGAAAAAAACTGAAAAAACTCTTCTACTAAAAAGTGACAGTGTGGGACAAGAAGGCATTTAGAAGACATTTGTTTGGAAGTTCTCCTCTGTCTAAAGAATAGCAAAATAAATTCACTGCAAGTATTGTGTCCATTGCTTGTTGTTAATAAATATTGCCTCTGGAGTACTGGGATCAAAAACAGATGAGTATTTTCTTAGCATCTCAGTGCCCAGGTGATGTCTTAAATGCCTCCTCAGCTAGACCTTTTAAAACTAAGAAAAATTATGAAATGTAAATATCCAGTCACAATCATGGAGTGCTTAGCATAGTAGAAGATGAATACTACTTGATTTTCTACCTAATAATCCACCTAAAAAAACTATCAGATCCTAAAACATCTTGAAAGAGAGGAGAAAACTTGGTAGTAATTTTCACAAGAAAAGCAAGCTGCTCCTACCAAACAGTTTCTTCAAAAAAAAACCTTTTTTCATAGAACAGCTGAAAAAGACCCAAAGGTCATTGAAAACCCAGTTCAGCAGTCCTCAAGGGACTATCTATCCCTTGGCACTAACATGGATCTTCGAATGGGAGATCATCATACACAGCTACTTAAGAGATAACACTGACCACACAGACCTGGTGGAATTCAGACTGTCACAACTCATGCCTTAAAAAAATGAACATGCCCAATTCAAAAAAAGAAAGCTTAACAGCCAATTGTTTTCTTTTGATTGAAGACTGGGATGTGGGAAGGATGGGTATGGTAGATTTGTTTGTTGTTGTTTTGATGTTTGCTTTTTTTTTAAGCATCTGTCAAAATTTAGGGGATTAGAGAAAATTATAAGTACAATAAATACTCCTTGGTAAATCACTTTATACAGTATAGCATAAATTACCATTGAATAAGATTTTGCATATATATATTTGGGACAAAAATAGTGTCACATCCTGGTAATGAAATGGGAATTGTTTCTAAGAGACAAGCCGCAATATCTCAATTTGTTGGAAGCATCAGATGGAAAACTTCAGCTATCAGTTACACATCCATCTTTATTTAATATATTCATACATGATCTGGAAAAGGGAGTAAGTAATACAGACTTGAAATCCATGGAGGACATTAAAATGGAGGGGATATGCAAACACTGTTAAGATAAAACAAATTGAACTATGTATAGAAAAACAAGATTCCCATTCTGAAAATGTCAACTAATCTATTTGGAAATACATAATCTGAAACACAGATGCTGTCTGGGAAATTTGTAAAGCAAAAATGCTGAAAAATATTGTTGGGAGGACAGAACACTGGGCATTTGTAAAGTGACACAGTAGTGGAAAATAACACAGGCTTACATTACATTAGAATAAATACACATAGTATTTATATCGTGACGGTGACACTAAGCCATTGAGCCTAAACATTCCTTCAGTACCTTGGAAATAAGAGAGTTGTATTTTTTTACTCTGAAAACCCTAAGTACTATCTCATTCTCCTTCCTTTGGTTTTGAAAGCATTACTAAATTAAACCTACACTAAACTAAAAATCGCTGCTGTTTTCTAAGGCTGGTTTTGCCAATATTGAAAAGAGCAAAATGCACAGACAAATGGCCAATCAGATGTGAGCAATGTTCTGTTTTCTGGTCACTGGACTTGGGCTAAGGCTTTCCCCTCCAGAAGTTAAAATACAGAAAGATTTTGGAATTTTGAGAAAAACAACTGACATTGGAAATCTGGAGCTGGCAAGTAAAGAGGCAAGATCATAAGGCTGACAAAGACAAGGAGAAAAGAATAACAAGAAGTAATGAGGCTGTGCGGCATGTTTTGAAGATATGGTAGGACAAAAAACACTTGATAAGGAACTTCAGTGTATGGGTCAGTTAAAACCACACCAATCAAAATTTTAGGAAAAAAGTCCTGTGTCATGTGAACCTCCACTATTGCGTGATACATCACATGAATAGAATTCTTTTCAATATGTAGCTTTTTTAGTCTTATTTAGCTTGAATATGAATGACATTTTAAAAATGTAACTATTTTTCAGCATGCATTTGAAATTTTTCCTGAAATTTCTACTGTTTTGGTTATCCTTTAAAGCAGGTTCCTGCTGCAGTGTATATTGCCTTTGAATGTCAGGTAGCAAAAATGCCCTTCAGAAAGAAGACAGAGTTTTATCTTGAAACTGGATTGTCATATTTTAAAGTTTCATACTTTCTATTTTCACTCCTCCATCTCATCAACTTCAAAATGTTTCTCGGTAGCTGGAGCCTAGTAGTTTGCTTGTCTTTTCTTTTTTTTTTTTAATCAAAGTAACTTTTCCACAATTAAGGAATACTAGATGCAGTTGTTTCATCCCCGTTTAGGTTTGTGTAATAGTGGAGTGAATTTTGAAGTTTGATATCTAATCTCTACAGCACCACTTAGGCATAAGTGATCAAGAAAAGGCCTCAGAATTCTGTCCAAAGGAAAACTGGCCAAGACTGTTTTACCTAGCACTAATTTTTTAACCCCCTTAACTTGACTGCAAGAGTTTACGATAAAAAGAATCACATAAACTGAGTACATTTGTCAGAAATCCATTTAGGTGAGAAATGGATGCTTAATCTCGACATATTTTGACCTCCCTTGATCATATTCACAATTTATGTGGAGTGGGAACTGTCAAAACCACCCCCATGCTAATTATGTAAAAATAATAAGCGATATTTTTTCAGCTTAAATATAGAAAGAACTTTGGCAAGGATAAAGCAGCAACGAGATGGGAAGTCAGCATGTGCTCATCTTTACTGACCGACCCTTTAACACCAGTGCTTCTCTTCAAACTGTATCTTTCACAGAAACCATCACAAATGAGGCCAGTTCTGTTTGCATTACACATGGAGTTTTTCAGGCAGTACTGGTTCATATTCTCTGGTGCGTTATGAACGTGCTGTTGGATGACAGGAGCTATATAGGATGTCAATCAACCAAACTATTCCAACTTTCAGATCATACATTCATTCAGCTTCTCAGATCATAATGCGAAGTAGTGGAGGAAGTATATATTCTGGTATTTCTAACACTAATTTGCTCATTGGCAGCTGCAAAAGTCAACTTTCTAGATTTTGGGAGCAAATTGAAGATGAAGTCTAATATTATTTTCCTCTCTGACATCAGCCAGCTCTCTCTAGCAGCTAGAATTCAGCTTGGATTCACTGAAATCTTATTAGAAATATTTGCAAGGGTCACCTTCAGCACAAATTCTCTGTCCCAGCTGACAATCCAGCTGTATCCCCAAGATATACATTTGTATACTTCACAGACTAACTAACAGTAATCTTTAGTTGGCAAAAGACTGCAGACACTCTTGGAAAGTTACTTAAGCTACAATTGCCTGTGTTTACTCTTGCCAACTCGGCACTCACAAACCGTCCTCTAGCCCAGATGACAAATAAATAAAAGAATATTTTGGAACATGTGCTTGGCTTGCAATTCAAATATCTAAAAAAGCACTAGCACCAATACTATATTGCCATTCATCTCATTTTACAGATGGAGAGGCTGTGACTAAGCTGAGAATAAATATCTAAAATTTAAGAAACCCCAGATAGAGCTTCCCAGGCTTTTGACTCCATAGGTGTGCTAAGCACAGGCAATCTTTACATCCAAGAACACCTGTTCTGTAGTGAATGTGCCAAATGGAATTGTACAGTAGTTTGCCATCCTGAAATACTGACCAATTGTTGAGCCTCACTACCCAAAAACTGTGTCCCAAATAGCCTTTTTACAGATAAATAATGAAGGTGTTTTCTGCCTTTTAAAATAGTCCTTTCAGAATATTTAATCTCAAGATACAGTGACTAGAAATATTTTTAGTATATGTAAATTGCACTAAAAAATCCACTTACTTTGAAGGCATTGGAAAAAAAAATCCCACTTTGAAGTAGAAAGAGACGTGGTAACAAAAATATCCCCAAATCTTAGTGCTCAATTTCTTTCTTAATTACATTTCTGAGTGATCAAACCAACATATAACTTCATAACATATAACTTCAGGGAGTCTATCTGAAAGCAAAGATCATTTAGCCTCAGCAATAAAACCAAAATAATTTTTTTTATATATTTCTTTGTTCATACCCTCACATTTCAGTTCAATTTGTGTCTAAACTAGACATATCCCTGTCAGTTTATATTCATAGTTCACCCTCATCTTTAACCTTAAATCAAAGCAGAGCTGATAACCTCTCTTTCAAGTCAACATGTATTTTGTTGGATTGATCCAACCCCTCTGTCTTTAATAGAACTCAGCAGCAGCTGGATTCAAACTGCTTGAAACCTTGGAGATCAAAGTTTGATGAACCCCTGTCATTCTCCCAAAGAATTAAGATCTGTGAAGAATGTATGTGCTTCCACAGGCTCAGATTTCAGAAATACAGCAACTGAAATGAAGAGAAATTGTTTATTAGAGAACCCTGCCAAGCATATTCACACTGCTGGAGTAGGTATTTTTAATTAAAACAAATAGATACTTTCAACAAAGCTGTAAAGCCATCCTTACAACAAATTAATTTGCTAGAGTTTGCAAGGCAACTAGATTCTTCAGAGATAATATTGATGGAAATTGTTCACTACTAATAGTTAACATACAGAGCATGTGGCTGTGCAGAATAATGTGATAACCTGTATTAGATTCAGCTTTTACATATGTGAATTCTCTTTCCCCTTTGCAAACTACCACTCGGTATGTGGAAAACTGACATACTGGCATAAACCACACGCAATAATTTGGAGTTTCTCTTGTCAGCCAGATGCTATTTATCATGCTACTTTTCAGTAGTGCTCAATATACCACCAAGTTTTATTAATAATCATTAGGTTGCCCTTCAGTATCCTATAGGAAACACCTACTACCTGTTTTGATTGCAACCTACCTAGCCAAAAAACATGACTGCCAGGACCTGAAGAAGTCTGATGAAAAAAGAGTGAAGCAAGACCCCATCAAAAGTGTTTCAAGAAAAAATATTATCAATTAATCCCTGAAAATTCCTGGTTTTCCTATTGGATGCTTTGAAGTCAGGGTATACATCTGCATTTTGTGTATTCAGCTAGCAAAAAAAGGTGATTCATATTTGGTTTTGCTTTTAAATGAAAGGATACTTTTGTTTAACCCTAAAGTTAAGAAATTTTCTCCTTCCCTCCACCTTTTGCTGTATGAGGAAAACAAACCAAGTTCTTATAGATTTACTGAAGTCCTAGAGGATATATTACACAATCTAATTAAAATACATAGAAAGTAATGTCAGATTTGAATTTTTCAAATGCCAGATTTATGAACAGCCATTTTTACAAGTGCAGGATATTTTTTCTTTTCAGCTACATTCTTCTCAAATTGACATGTATGTGTGTGTACCACTGATTATTCATAATTTGAGTTTGTTCTCACACACACACACATACATACACACACACACAGAGATAGGCATTTTAAATCCCACCCTGAATGTGTAATACTTCCATCATCACCATTTATTTATCATATAGTCCTGGAAGACCAATCTCTCTTCAAGATAATTCACATACCATATGCAATCTCCAGTGATGGGGAAAAAAAACACCCTCCCTAAGAAAACAAACAAAAAAAGCCAGTAAAAGCACATTATCCTATAAGGATCAAAAGCTGCAAGAGAGGACAACAACTGCATCAGGATTTTGTGTGCTGAGCTTTACTCAGGGTCCTTCTCCCCCTTCTGCATCCTGTGCAAATTCAGTCACTTTAACACAAGAATGGAGCTGCTACATCAGACTCAACAGTGTGTGTGAAACACAAGTTCCTTCTTCCAACACAGGGAATTTTCACAAAAAGCCTGTACACACAAATTAGTGGACTTCTCGTCCCCCAGATATTTCTTCTTGCAACAAACACAACTAATGAGTTAGAGCCAGCAAACTGAACATCTGCAAAAACACCCATCATTCATAAACACGGTGCCTGATGTATTAGCTGTGCTGTTCACAGATCAGGCAACAAAAAGTGAATTTAGGTAGAAGTTGAACTCTTTTATTTAAAGAAATAGAGCATATCCTGTGGGACACAGGGTCCTGGTATTCTTTACATGATATCTTATGAATTATATTGTTTATTTCTGCTTGGTTAATTGCTGCTTGTAGGTTTTTTTTTTGTGTTGCTAGTATGCTATGTTTTGACTAACCTTTTTAATTGCTTCCTTACTAAGAATCCTTAATAGATAAAAAGCAGCAAAAGCAAGTCTTACCTTGGCAGCAAACAATTTATAGCTCAGGATTCTCTACTCAGACACAAACAATGATATCCTTATTTCTAATATCAGATAATTCTGAATATCAGAAGTTGCCACTTGTACTTTTTTGGTCTGATGTTATTTGATACTCTTTAAATTTTCACAGTATAAGAGTGTAAAGTATCATTTTAATGAATGTAGAAAAAAGGAATTATTAGTATATGTCAAATTTACTTCACTTCTTTTTAGAGTGATACACATTTAACTGTGAAATGCGATCTTCCTCAGTGTTCTCACCTCCATTTATTTAGGTTTACAGAGTCATAGAATTAATAAGCAAAACATTATATTTGCTGAATTATTTTCTGTAATGCAGTTCCCATATTGATGATGTCTAAGTTGTACAAATGGCAAACAACAGAAAAAAACCAAAAATCTTTGGCAGCTCTGAAACTGCTATACTAATGGAATATCCAGTGAGATTGTGATAAGAGAACCTCTGGTGTTAAACTCTGAACTTGGATTTCCAACTTTATGTCCAACTCAATTATGCAGCAAATGAAGAGGCAGATTGAAACAATTTTTTTTTTCTTTGCTGAACACAAAAGCTCAATATCTTTGCAAATCAGACTCTATAGTCATACTGCATACTGTCAGACGAATTTTAAGGTAATTATTTTGATTCTACTTTCTAAAAAAATGTTACTTTCCTATACTAAGTAGATAACTGCCATACAGTAGGGCATGTTACAGATATCAATCTTAGGAAGATGCCCTTTATAGAGTGTTAGTAAGATCAACACTCCACATTTCTAAAACAATCTATGCTGAAGAACAAGCTCCTTCAGCTCTTGGTTACTTTTAGGACAAAAATTTTATGACAAAAATTTATGACAAAAATCACCAAACACTTGTCAACAAACAACATGGTTGTAATAGTCTGAGCAGTATATTGAAACTTCAAATTCAGCCATGCTGTCCTCGTTTGCAAACCCAAGAATATCTTGGTAAATCCCTGAAGCCACAGGTTATTGAAATCTAGAGAAGTGTATTGAGTTTGGCTGAGCTGGAGTTCATTTTCCCTTAGCAGCCCTGACAGTGCTGTGCTTTGCATCAGTAGCTGGAATGGTGCTGATAACACTCCTGTGTTTTGGCTGCTTCTGGGCAGGGCTGGCACAGCATCCACGCTGTCTCTCTTAAGTTTCCCTCCACATGGAGGGGCTGGGAGTGAGCAAGATAATCCACTACAAGAAGTCACCTGTTATGTCCTATCTGAGACTCAACACAGTATTTCACACACAAAAACCACAGACATGTTGTTGGGGGGAAGCAGAGCAGTTTAACACCTACTATAGTCACAGCAGTGCTTTGGAGAGCCAGCACTCAGGATGCAAACTTCCTATAGGGCCAGTGGAAGGAGGGTAAGTCAGAGTCTGAAGAAGATGGTTTAGTGACAAACTTAGGATCTTAGGAGATGCCTGAATGCATTTATGTCTTTATGTTTCAGGACATTTTTATAGTAGAAGACCTTAAAACTGAGAGGATTATCCTGTTAAAACTGGGCATATACATACAGAAAAATTCTGCACAAACATAAGTTAAGGTATTTTTTTAAAAGCATATACCCAAAGTATTTTTCATCACAAAAGCTACAACAGTAAGAATACTGCAGCACTGGATTCCCACTGCTGGGTCTCAACTTGCAGCAGGACTGTATGACTTCACAGACATTACAATTAATATCACCAGAAAAAATAAAAAAGGTGCAAGAGTCACTACAGCAAAAACGAACACTTTAGAACTGAGAATCCTGTGACAGGATTCCCCACCTCATGCACATTTGCCAAGGCTCTCTGTAGCTTTGTGCACATGTGCAAAAAAGGTTTTATCATCCAGGGGAAACCACTATGTAAACCTGTGGAGAGAGAGGAAATAATAATGGCCCACACCTAGCAATGCCATAAAGTTTCACGCCCTTACACCTTGGAACATTTTAGTAAATGAGGAAAGATGGGCAAGTACTGCCCATCACATGAGAAGTCGGAAGGTTTGAGAAACCCAGCCAGTGTGTGAGTGCCTGAGAAGGGAAGGCAGTGCTGCTATGCAGTGCCAGAGGTTGCCCAGGCCTGCAGCTCCCTGGCTTTGCTGCCTGAATGACGCCTGTTTGATGGTCTCCCCCTTCCATGTAATGCAGGGGTGGCATATCGGATCACTGCAGACGCTGGGAGCTGAAGGCAACAGAAAGAAAAGCTTTGACGTTCTGTCATGGAGATGACAGGACAAAATGGCCTGCAATAAACAACAGTTTGAGCAGGATAATTTGATGCATTGAGTTCTTAAGCTTTTCCAGACGCTGAACTTAGCTTGGGATGTGAGATAAGGGGACAGCAATTACTTCACTGAATAGAGTGTGGTTGTGTGAAACCAAGAAAAAGGAACCTTTCTGTGAATGCAGATGAAATAATCCAAATGCTCTCTTTTATTTTATTTTTTTTAATCCCTTTTTCCAGCCATCAGCTTTTAAGAGGATTCATGTGCAGGTCATATACTCTGCAGACTGAAACAATCAATGTTTCTAATCAATTTTTAGTAATTTTATTTTACCATTGTTGCATTGCCACTGCAAAAACAAACAAAAAACTAAAGCCCAGTAAAAACCAGCAAGCCTACACAAAAACGTCTTTTCGTCCTCCATCCTTCAGCAATCAGATTTACAAAAGTAGCTTTCTAACTGCTGCATATGTTTTTAAATCTGTGTAAAGCCCCAGTTTCATACATCATTGTGGCAGCTCAGCATCTCTATGCTCATGAAAGAATATAAGAGCAGAGTTATGTTTCTCTGGAAATTGGCCCCTATTATTGGCACATAGGCAGACTCACAAGAAAACCACGCTGCTGGAGTACTTTCCATAAATAACAAGTTGTTAACCCACGCCTGTTGGGTCCAGTCCATCCTTTTTAAGCAGTTATTTAATGATATTCCACATGCCGGGGAGCTGTGGGTAAACATGCACGGAAACTGTCTCTCTGCAATCCAAATGACAGAAGAATTGTGAGCCCCAGATTCACACCACACTTGAAAAAATAATGAGAACCACGGGTAATTTTAGAGCTGAAAAAAGATTTTTTTTTTTTTGCAAGTCTAATGGGATTGTATACGCTCCTGCAAATAAATACCCAAAGATCATCTACTGAATACTGGACTGGCCTTTGTGTACTGCATTTGATATCTAGAATGTTTACTGATGTTTGCATTTTTTCTTGCGATACAGAAATTTAAAGACAATTTCCCTCTCGTTTAACATGCTGATTTTAATAATACTGCTTATACCATAGAGTGAATTTAATCTCAAAGACTCTTCATATATTCTAAGAGAAAATGAAAATCATGCAGTTCAAACAAATGTTATCACACCTACCCTCTAAAGAAGCATATAAAATGTTTGAACTTACATTGTCATAAAACAAGACAAAAAAGGAGACAAACCACAGCCACTTTAATGAATTCAGCAAAATACAATTAATACTAGCTGTTGCCTAAGTGGCCAGACTTAGGCACATCAAAGGCAGGATCAGGTAAATGACAATTTAAAATCTCTCTTCCACATTATAAACACCTAGCAATACAGTCGCAAGAAACAGCTCTGTTTGCAGAACATTGTCATTAGTATACTGGCTTTCATTAGAGGTCATACTGGTTAAACACTTGTCTACGTTTAGAAAGTTGGAAATTGTTAAAATCAAAATTCACAACTGCATCTTGAATACACAGATTCCTACCTTTCTGATTACTAAATATTTGGCAATAAACATGAAACTTAATTGACAGGACAATATAATAAATTAATTAGCAATATGTTTTTCAACAGGTATTTATAATTACTAATAATCCACAACTCCTAGTCTCAGTTCTCCCTGAACAAAAACCCCCTTGCTATTCACTCTTTGCTGAAGAAGCTTGCCAGAATTTTCAAATTTCAGCACTTGCTTTAAGGTCAAAGCTAGCATCCTAAGGGAAATAAAATATTTCAGAGCACTCTGAGAAAAATGGTATTTGAAAATAAATTTTACACTTCATTTGTCAGGAACATCTTGAGGTGTTGTCAACACAAGAAGAATAATTTTCTAGAGATGTTTCTTTCATCACCTCAGTTCCACATTTCCAGGGATGGAGAAATTACTCATAAGATTAATATTCTAGCTAAGGCTATGTCCCTTCCTACATATCACTGAAGGAGAAGAACAGGGTCTGCTTTCTATATGGAACATATACATTCCCACATTTCCCTTTTAGTAACTGCTTGCAAATAAAGTTTCCATGTCATTTTGCAAAATGGTCAACCATTTAAAATTTGTTAATGTTTTCCCTGCGCTTTTTAGAAACAGTTGAAAAAGAAACAAAAACTTTCATATATACTACAGGCAGTATATATATATATATATGTAAAATCGATAAAGAGATAAAAAACCATGGCTACAGCACACCCCTCAGAGACTTAATATTTTACTTGAATGGTCCAATCCCAACCTGCAAAATTTATATAATATATTCAAACTTTGGAAACGATAAGTATTTTAGAGCTTTATTGAGTGATAAATATTCTTAAACAGCTTCTTCAGTGATTTTTTTTTTTTTTTAAATAAAAAGAACAGCTAGATATAAACAGTTTGAAGGAAATGTTACTTTTACCACTTCATAAAACACACGGCTCTCAAACACCTCTTGGTTACCTAAAACTGCTTAATTGTACTAGGGAGTCAAAATCAAATATTCAAAAGTTCCTTAATTCACACCATGGATACTACTTCAGGGTTGAATCAGAATGAGGGAGTTATTTAGGATTTTCTGCTGAGGATTTTCTCTTCCCTAGGTGAAGACAGCAGCAGAGATAAATGGTGCTGAGTGTTATTAAGATTTTTATTTGCTAAGTATTGAAGACCTTATTTAGATATCACTGAAGTTTAACAGATGAATAAAAACACCATTTCATTTTCTGCCTACTCAGCAGTCAAATGTTTTCTCCCTTCTGAATGACTGATTCCCTGTCAAATGCCCTTGTGACTCACTTTTATTTTTGTAAGGAAATAAATACCATTTATGAACTTACTTTTAAAGAACTCATTTGTGACTGAACTTCTTTACATTCCCTTTAATTTATAAAATACTACTTCATACATATGCAAATAAATTCTGCAAAAAGCAGGCTTTAGACACCTATAAGAGAGGTGTCTGCTCTGAGGCAGTGAGCTAAGACCCTTCTGTAGGGTTTGGTTATCCTGTACTTTAGATCCCTGATGTTAGAGCAGTGCTTTTTCAGTACTTCACAAGTCCTTGTGAAAAACTTGTGAATGAAGAGATGGCTGATGCCAATTAGAAATAGGTAGGAGGCCACATGCAGAAGGAGGATGATAAAAACTTAATGGGAATAATCCATGGTTCAGTGAGCACTGTGCATGCTTTGCAGCACATATGATAACACAAGATCATGTAAATGTAATTCAAATGTACAAGGGAGTAGGAGTAAAAGCTGTCAGACAACGATGAACTTGGTCTTGCTGAATCAGGAAATCAGACCTTGTACAATGTACAAAACCCAGTAGAGGCAATGAACTTGCTGCACCAGTGAACACCAGAGTCAGGCATGTGGTGTCAGGGCTCTTTTTACACATCTCTCATAAAATGGAGATTCACTAAATGTTGAAGGCTACTCATTCAATTGGAAGCTTGGTGAAACAGTGGGAAGTTGGAAAAACTGGCTAACCAAGCTTGCCTGAAGAGGAAGAAGTCTGGGGTATTGGACTACACTTGAAAGTAGAAAAAAGCCTACGTGCTACAGCTGGATATTATACCTCGAGGCACCCAAAAGGCACAGAAAGAACGCATGCGAACTAAAAGAAACAAATGAAGTTTACGCAAGGAAGAGGAAGAATGGGTCATACTGTCTTGGCAAAGGTGAATAATCTATCTGTAGGATCAAACACAGACAAAAGCAACAGGTAAAAATTGGATGATAAAACAACATACTCCATGAGAAAAGAGCAATGAATACACAGGGGAAGAAACTCTGAGTTCAATAATGTGATTCTTCACCCAAGAATGGCAGAGGAAATGAAGCTGTGAAATAGAGGCAGCCATTTATTACTTTGCCTGGGCTTGTATACTACTTACATAGAGTCTGGCATTTGGAACCTTTACAATGTCCATGTGCTTGTTAGATTAAAAGATTGACCAGCCCTAAAGAAACAAGTTTTAATAAGAAGCAGCCACAAAGTTGTGCAACCTGAGTGTTTCTGAGCAAGTAATTTAATGCATGACAACACATGTGACATGGTTTTAGTAAGAAATGTATGTTTGTGTTTATATATGATGTCTATATAGATGTACTGGGGAAGCAAAAGAGAAAAGGCATGTTTCTCTTGGCCAAATTCATTGTACAGAAGAGAAATTCCTTGTATTTGGTATTTTTTCCTACAAGCTCTCCTGGTACAATTCCAGACTTCCATTTAAGATTATTATTTCTATTACTCCTTCTTACTAGAAATCACGTGTAATCTGCTTTTACCTTCACTTGCTGATATTTTTGCATCCATTCTCTGCTAAAACCTCTGCCACTCCAAAAGCTCTTTGTACACCCCTAACCATATTATCTGTTTTCTTCTTTCTCCCAAAATAATTGTTTTGTTTCTTCTCTTCTAGGGAACTATCATTAAAAAAAAAAAAAAAACTGAAATAATGAACAGAACCGAGTGTGGGAGTTGCTCTACTAGGAGATGTAAACAAAGCACAATCTGGGTAGAAGTGGACCAAATGACACATCAGGGAAAAACACAAGCTTTCCTCCAAGCACTCATCTTCAAGTCATGAAGGTGTTAATAACTGCTATCAATCAGGTCTTCCCTCTACAGGCAGCTACAGAGGTGAGATGTTTATCTGCTAATTAGGTATCAGTACCTCAAGATGTTCTACCTTTTCCCTTCCAATTCTGACTGAAATAACAACGTTCTGTCCTCCAAAGCACAAGAAATCCCTTAAAATGATCAGATACCACATTCAAAATTTGATTGTGATATACAAAGGTCTGAGCAGAGAAATGTCATCACATCACATGTACAGGATATGAATGCTTGCTCAGCTATGACCCCTATCAATACCATACACATGCTGGCAAGACCCTTACTTTAACCATTTCTCTTTCACTAGATTGGTAGCTAGTTTTTGTAATTGTTTATTTTGTAATTTGTAATTTTTGTAATAACTTTGATTAACCTGCCAGCTTTACATAAATTATTTTTCCCAGGATCATGATGCTTTTTTTTCCACATCCAGTAAGACATTAGCTATGCTGGCACCTGAAGTGTTCCACAATAGACTTAAATGAGAATGGAAGACATCTCTTGCTAAGAGGTTTGCACTGCTCTTTGATGTCTCTGAATAAATCTGTAATGGCTGTAACCCCATGATAAAAACAGCTCATGAGCAATTAAAATTTAATTTTATTTCATTTTCACTCAGAGGGAGTATTCACCCAATTTCTGTACTATAAGCACCTGGTACAGCTGTCTGATAAGATGGGAGAATTAAGCATAGAAAACAAAAATTTCCTCCCATAGCTACCTGCTAGAGGCAGATCTACTGTCAGCACCATTAAGCAAAAAACTTTTTGTCTGCTTACCCTGTTTTTTTGCAACAATAGCTTAGGGAGATGGAAACAACTTTCTTCAAAAGATGCCTTTCTCCACAAGTTTTAAACAAATAATGTTCACGACTACCACAGAATACTGTATTTTAGTTGGTTTTGTTTGTTTTGTTTAGAATTAAAAGTACAGAAAATGCTGCTTTTTGGTAAGCACAAGGCTTTCCTTTTTATTTTTAACTTCCATTAATATTCCACTAAAATGTCTGTTTGTGCATACTTTAATCAAAAATGTCATCACAGTTTTCAAAGCACTGGAGATTTTTATACCCTCTGTGCTAATAAGGACATCCTGTGACCACTGATCGCCCTTGCTGCAATTGAAATGATAATATTTACCTTAAATTAAGTTCTTACTCATCAGAAGATACTTGTTGCTGATAAAGCAGCAATTTATACCAATGTTACAGTAATTTCTATTTTTAAAAACCCAAACAAGCAAACACTTGGTGTCTCAAACACTGAATTTCTTCCACAAGCAGTTTTTCTCGTCCTAGCTCTTTAAATGCTATGTTAATGCAGTAGTGTGTTTTTCCCCATTAACAGTAAAATAAATCACTTTGAACTATTTACTATATTTTAATTGCTTATGCCTGTGTTTAATTTAATTTATATCACCATTTACCTCCTAGCTGAAATCACACAAGGTTTTCAAAGTTGTTGCCACCTAATACCAATCTAATGATCAAACTGCTTGATCAGGTTTTTATATTCAAAGGATTAAAGATAACAGCCATAATGTTCTATTAGAAACAATGGCATGATTTCAAGGCTGTCCCATCAACTTCATCCTGACAGCTTTTCTATTTCCCACAGCTGCCTTGCTCACTTATTCCTTAGTGCACAGAAATAAAAGTATAAATCCAGGTAATGAAAACAGTCAAGCTGCTCATAAAATGTCATATTACTCTGAGACTGCACATCACTTCCCAAACAGTATCCTGTCAGTCACATGCTCATTCTTTAAGCGACAGAAGCACTGGCCTGAAACAAGCTTGGAAAAAAAAAAATCCACTCTAAAATAAACAAACACAAAGCTATCATGAACAAAATTTAGAATTTTTTCACTTAATCCCATACTTACAAGGCATTCAATACTATTTAGAAAATAATTTTGAAAATAGCCATATACAAAATGGAGGGGAGTAAAAGTGACAAGACATCACTGTGCTCATTGTGTCACTGACAAATCAATAACTGAGATGTGTGGATATGGAGATACAGCTCATTTTTTAGGACTATGATGGATGGAGTATGTGACACTAACAAATGTCAGTGCATTCCTTCAATAGAAATTTATGCTGTCAACAGCAGAATTTTAAAGTGCTGGGTTTGGTTTAGGTGGTTTTGTTTTTGTTTCTTTAGCTTCAGGGAAATGGAGTTAACAAGTTTGTAACTGCTGTGACTAATCTGTAGGCTGGTAGTAATTATTGTCCCTATTTAATATCGGTGATATTGCTGAAAAGATTTAACTCATCATCCTTATTCCAAACTTGCAGATTTACCATTAAATATGGCATCTAAAAGACTAACTCATATCTCTCCAAATGACATAAATCTGGTGACACACAAAGACACTCAGAGAACTTGCAAGATTCACGAAGAACTCCTGAAAACACTGACAGTCCAGTATAATCGACTACATTTTTTCATTAGAGAAACATGCTCACCTTTAAGTAGGTTTGGGGAACCGTGCACCTACTGGAAAGTGAGTAACTCAGGAACCAAAAGTGACCTCTCTGCACCCCTCAGACAGTCATAATTTCACACTGACTGGCATTGTACAGATTTTGGCTTGCTGGTTTATTTTACAAATTGAATATGTTAATGAATGTAAAAGCACCTCAATGTGTGGACCATTTTTTCCAACTAACCTCACACAACTGAGATTCACTTTTGTAATTTACACAAGTGAAACAAAAAATAAAGACTGAAAAGAATACAAATCATCCCTTGAGAACACTGAGAACAGAGACATTCAGAGACATAACTGGAATTATGATCCTATTTTGTCCAGTGTATAAATCTGCAAAAATATTCTTATGGTCACTGCTTATTATGAAGCTCTGATGTTCCCAGGGTAGGTACATGCACATATTACAGGAAAAATTAACACAGTTGTTTTTAACTTCAAACATTTCTAAATTCTTACTTATGTGATTTACATCTTGTACATGATTAGAATATACTCTAGTCTCCTTTTTATGGCAAGAAAATCTATACTTCTGAACATCTTATTTTGTAGACTTGATTTCTCACCATTAACACTGCATTAATTAACATCTCTCACATTTATGCAATTAAAACAAATGCTGTTGAGCCAGTAGAGTTTTTTGCAGAACAGCAGCCATGCTGACCATCCTGGAAAATCATTGGCAAATACTCTAAATTCCACCTCAGTGCTCTGACATGACACAATTTTACTGCAGAACAGGAGGAAACAGGCCATAAAAGCAGGCTTACGGCTGAGGCAACGAAATATGCCATTGCCACTGAAGCAAAACAACTTCATTGGTAAAATCAGTATACGGAAACTTGATAACTGTGAACCTGGTAGCAAAAAGAAAATCGAGGCTGTAGATGTAGCCTCAAGAGATACTGCATCCCTGGAGCCATCTGCTTCTTCAGACAGAGCCAGGGAGCTCACCTTGCCAGCTACAGAAAACAGTCACCTACACAGTTACTTCAAGAACCAAGAAGTAGTCTTAAAAATGAAGAGGTGTTACAGAAGATGGATATAAGTATGTATCTTTCATTCATCAGATCCCAACATCCTCCTCAATTAAAGCTTTCAGAACACCAAAACACAGACTTAGAACTTATTCCCAAGGATCTTTACATTCTTAACTGCTTCTTAAAAGCCTCATCTTTGCCACGGATCAGAAAGGATGAAGGAATGTAAACACTTTTCAGGGTCTTAAAATTTGTGTTACAGATGTTACAGATGTTAGAATTCTCCTCTATTTTCAGTTTAATCCAGCATTTCCAAGGAGTGCCTATGGACTACCAAGGACCTGCAAGGCATCACCTAGCAGCCATGTGGACAGAAGTATTTAAGAATCAGGTCTCTCTCTCTCTCTCTCTCTCTCTGTGCGTGTGGTACAAAGGCCCAAATAAGATAAAAATATTTTTTCCTTAAGGTCTGACTCTCATCAGGAATCCTTAGAGTGGGCTTTGAACACTGTTTTGCACAGGTTTAAGATGACACTTAAATGTTCTGCAGGATTAAAAAAGAAAAGAGAAATACTGTTCTAAGAAACACATATGACTAAAATTATCATTGTGAAATGTAATTGAGTGGCTTCACAGTAGCTGAGTTACCTAATGGTCACCAATTTCTTTTATTTATAAACACAAAAAAAAAGCTTTGGAGGATGACCTTGGCCTGTATTTCTTCATTAATCAAACTTTATTGCTTCAACTATGAAGAACAGAGCAGTTTGTCATTCAAGCAAGAGTAAAATATATACACATATACATTAAGAATGTAATAGGTATACCTGATAACCTTCAAAATTATCCATATTTTACAATAATTACGGCTACATGAAAGAGTCCTTTGACCAGGAACAAAAAAACAAGCCCTGGGATTAAAATTTACCATTGCAACAATTTATAAAGATGTTTTTTTTTTTCTCTCTTTTACCTACAAACCCTAGATCTACTATAAAAAACCACTGGGACCTAGACAATCTTTAGAAGTGGGCCCAGGAGAATCTCATGAGATCTAAGAAAATCAAATGCCATGCATGTGGGTTGGCACAGCCCCTGGCATCAGCACAAGTTGGCGGACGAAGAGACCAAAAGCAGCCCTGCTGAGAAGGATCTGGGGCTGCTGCTGGATGAGAAGCTCAACATGATCCAGCAATGTGCACTTGCAGCTCAGAAAGCCAAAACATTCTGTGATTCTACGGTGCAAACTGCTAAGTATTTTGCAAATAGAGTGACAGAGCACGGATCCACTATCAGTGGGTTTTCCAATACATGAGGCAATTTACAGAAGATCAGAGGGCTAGGACAAAGGCTAGTTTTTTAATGGGACAGTATTTAAACAAAAAAGAACAAGCTCATAGTTGGAACAAAACCAGGTAGGAACAGGAGTAAATAGTTTCCACTGCACTCTCCCTCAATCTGCTGTAAATTAACCCAATTACTTTAAGAATATTTCCCCCCTCAATTCAAACACCTCCCTAGATCAAAAACAAAAACATTTATTAACTGATGCTTCCAACTGTGACAGAAATTACAGTCATTTTTGTAGTAGAGATGGTGTAAAAATGCAATCTAAAAATATGATTAAAAGCTCAAAAGATGAGTAACCCGAGTTCATCTTGGAAATAGTTGTTTGGATATTGCTAAAGAAATGCATTTGGAGTTAATTAGTTTGCTTTTTATCTGTTCCTCAATTAAGAACTTTCTCCCTTAATCATGAAACAGCTATTAAATTTAACAGACCTGCCTAGATGACCTTACACGAGAAGAATAAATTAATTGAACAGATTTTCTTAAAAATATGAGAATCGTTTCATGAAAATAATGGTACTAGCAACGTTCTGATCCTTCTAGACTTTGAATCATATCAAATCAACTTCATATAAAACATCTTAAATTCCTCCTGTAACTCTCATAAAATAAGTATTTTGGAACACTGGTTATTCAGGTATTTCCTGAGAGTGGATTAATTCTTTTCACCCTGTACAAAAAAAAACCAAAAAAAACAAAAACAAAACAAAACAAAAACAAACAAACAAAAAAAAAACAGAACAGAAAAAAAACATCAAAAAGGTGCCAACAATTGAGAGAGTACAAGTGGGTAAATTATGTAGTATTTCAGTCATTAACACTACATTGCAAAGAATCAGAATAATGGGAAAAAACCCTCTGGAAGATGCGATTAGAACACATTTCTACATACAAAACAAGGACTCATCCCCTCAGTGTAGGGGATTTAATCCTGCTGAAATCCTGTGTTGGAATGTTGGGGATTTTGTCCAAGAAAAGTCTTCACGTGTCAGAGCAATTCCATTATTGTTTTCCCCTTCAGAAAGTCATTTCAAGTTCTGTGCTGCACTTTCTCCATGTCTGAATATGGCAATAATGAACCAGAGAGATGTACAAAGCTGTACAGTGATGTTCACAGATACCTGCTGCTTTCTGATGCATTCTAGAAATACTTCTTTTTCAAAGGGTAGACAAACTATGACAGTTGATCTGCTGTGCAGTCTTCATTCACCCCACAATCAATTCACTCAACTAGCAGCTGAAATGTCCTGTTTAAACTTTTGCATTAGATTAAAAAAAAATTCAATCTTTTTTAATTGAAAATATGACATATTTCCTCAGA
The DNA here is from genome assembly GCF_030490865.1 of Poecile atricapillus. NCBI lineage: Eukaryota > Metazoa > Chordata > Aves > Passeriformes > Paridae > Poecile > Poecile atricapillus. The sequence goes on from NC_081250.1 coordinate 60,842,309, forward strand.
TCTAAAAAAAAAAAAAAATAAAAAAAATCCCAAAGCCACACACTGTTATGTTCTAGGTTTGCCAAAATAAGGAAAATACACTGTCATACACATAGATTCATATTCCCACTCATTCTATGAGGATGGTGGTAAAAAAAAGCATGGACATCCTAAACAGTCCAAAGCTACTTTACCCAACAGGTGGGCAAGCAGAATCTTAGATGCAGAAGCCTACCTCAGGAGACTCAAACTTGCTGAGACATATCAGAACGGAGATGTGAGAAAATTATTTTACACATATTTAGTAAATACAGGCCTTAAGATGTCCATTAGCCACCTCTACAATTTTAATATTTCCTCAGAATGAAGCTTTGTCCATCATACAGCAGCAGAAAGGCTAGTTCTCACTGATTTAATACAGCAACAAAATTAACTCCCAAGCACACAGCTTAATAAAATGATACTTTGCACCCCAAAGAAAGAAGTCTTCTAGGGGCATCACGAACCAAATTTGATAGTGCTGTAAAATAAAATTATCTTTACATGTCCCCTAGAAGAAACAAGGTACTAAACACATATGAGAAAGGAACGCCCTTTTAAGATTGGGGTGAAACAATACAGGAATGTGTCAAGATTTTTAATCTAGATGCCTGACCTCAAGGCTAATTGAGAGTTCCTGCTCTCTGTACTGTTAACCCCATATTACACAAGTAAAAACAACAATCAGAAGACCACAATGGTAAAAAGACGTGTTATTCGGACGTGCAAATTTCACCTATTAAACAACTGCCCCCGTTGATGTTGCAAATAAAAAAAAACAATAGCATTCTTCACCTCAGAAAAAAATGATGATTTCATGAAGCTGCAAATGCAGCTGTGCCAGGCTAAGAGTTATACCACAATTGCCCAAAGGTTACAAAAGAACAGCTTCAATAGTTCCTTGGCTTGTTTTACAGAAGTTCAGTACTGCTTTCTATCAAAATAATTCCTGGAAGTATATTGTAAAAATGAGATGATATATGTCTATCTTAAAAAATTCATTTTTTCTGAACCTAACTGCAGTGCAGAAGCCTGACTTTGACTCTTCCAGCATCACCTCTCTTACTAATTCAATCAATCCTTTTTATTTAGAAAAAATATTTTTGTATCATTGTTCAAGTCCCTTGCACTTGATACATTTGCCGCGGTAGTGTTCTGCATGTTCACATCTATTGACAAAGAACATGGAAGAAGTGAGTTCAGACCTTAGGTGATAATTTTTTGTAGTCAAGACAAGACGTTAAGATAAAGAACGTGTAAATCCGACTCGGCTCTCATGGTTCGAGTCATCTTGGGCAGCAGAACAGCCTGAACTCTATGCCAATATAACTTGTAAGAAACATGACTGGAAGGGCATTAACACCATCCCACCACCATACCATCAATAACCACCTTCATTCAAAATCCCACTATGTAGGACATTACCGCTATCATTTCACACAAACACACAATGCCCTAGATACATCTGGACCCAAGTCACAATAATTCAACAGAATTCACCTCATTTTTTTACTGTTGGTAGAAAAAACCCTGACTTAGTTAACAGGGAAGAATAGCTGATGAATTTGCTTCGTTCTTGAGCCTTGCAAGAACTGGGTGGATAAAAAAAGTAACCCCCTTTCTTAGATGGATGAGTAGTAGATACAGTAACTAATGCAGACTGTTAATATAGAAAGCAAAGCAGCAAGGATGGCAACAAATCCACTCCTTGAAGCCCAGTAGTACATTTTTGAAAGCAATCTTCTGGTACAGGATTTTGTTTAGTACTCTGGCTCTTTCTTTCCATTGCCTCACTTCTTCCTACCTCTTCTCTCTTATCCTCTACTCCAGCAGCATAAGAGGAAGTATTCAAGGTGAGGTAGATGAAAGAGATAGGAGTGGCAAGGGAAGGCTCTCAAACTCCAGCAGACAGAATTTTGGGATTCTCACTCTCACTGATTTCCTGCAAGGAGCACAGGCCACCAAAGGATTGAGCTATGTTAGCATTATCACACTTCCTTGTATTATTTGTGGAAACAAGGAGGAAAGCATGTATATCTGTAATATATATTCAAGGATGGGTCCCTCCTCCAACCCCTTTTAAACATCTCACAAGTGATCTGCTTAAAAGTCTCTTTTGAAACCCAAGTAACACACTGATTGTCCTAAATAATCACCCTAAAGGTTCACCTTTACAGCTTCAGAAGTTGGCAAGTGTAAGAGAACACACCTAAGATAAAACATGTGGTTTCCACTCCAAAGAAAGAGAAAAGATAAATCAATCCAAACTGTTTCCATATTTTTTAATATGATTTAAATAACAGACCTGTTTTCTAGGCCTGTGTATATCCTCCAATGCACATGTTAGTACCATTTCCAAACTGGGGGAAGACTATTCAAAAACTGCATCCGCTACCATCCACCCCCCATTTAAAAGTTTCTTTCTTCTTTGACTCAATGCCAACATGATAATTTCACATAAAACAGGAGCGTAGGAGGGTATTATTGGCACTAAAGCATGGGAATAACCTGCGGGAGGAAAAGCATTTCTCTTATTCCTTCCTTAAGCGTAATTTCTGAAAATAAAAAAGGGGGAGTTTGGACAGAAGAAATGTCTGTTTTAGCACAAAAAGGCAGAAAAGGTTAGATGAAAAATAAAACATGAGAGGAATTGACAAGAGATTACTTGGAAACTGAATTTAAAGCACAAAATTTATCCTAAGGAAAACTTAATTTTTTCCTTCCTTACCTGCAACATAGAAATTAGAGGGCACACAGGGATTTACAGAACACGTGCTGTATGTGCGTGGTGCAGGGGAGAGAAATGTCTGGCTGCTGGAGGCGTCCAGGAATGACAAACACGGATTATTTGCATTATATTCTAACCACCTGCACCTATTACTTCAACAGACACCATGACAAGGCTGCTGTCAGCACAACAGTGTTGGGATTCTTCCTTGGCAGAGACAGACCACACTCCATGGGGGAAGCAGACATTTTTAGAGAAGTCTGCAAGGAGGCTGCTAAAACCAAAGGAAGCATTTTTAGTACCTCTTAGCTTTTAAAATACCACCTGCGTATTTGTACCACCCCTTCTCATTTCAAGCATTTTCTTGGGAGGAAAGTGCCTTTCACAGAAACATGGGGAGGCTTCCTTTCCCATATTATGAGATTTTTCTGTTTAAAGGAGCATCTGGTCTAATGTGTGTGTTTTAATTAAATGCAATCATTTGTAGCTCAGAAAAACATACACAAAAGGCCATACTGAATCAACATAACTGCGGCCAGTGACATCTAGATTCCATAGTAAAACAATAAATACTGCACAACAGTATAGTTTTAAGATTAAAAAAGGGGGGAAGCAATTTCAATGAATTATGATCTGTGGTTCCTGCAGCTATTTACAAAAGAAAAAATCCTTTGATCTTTGCTATAAAGAACAAACAATACTTGTGCTGCAGTGCAAAGAAAGCCTGGATTTCTACTGAGTTGAGGCTGTATTCATTTATTAAGAAAGGAAAAAGGTGACTGCACGGAAACCAGTGCCATGAATCATTCCAATAATTCAGAACTATGCCACCCAGCTGCACATATCTCTTAGAACCGTATGCAAAACATTACTGTACACAAGCAGGCAGATTAGCTCAAATAATGGTCTAGCCTAGCAAGACAGACCTCTTTTTGTTGGCTTGAATAAGCTCATACAACTTCAAATATGCAAATCTCAGCCCAGCTTAATTGTACTTGATTGTAGGAGATGCTGTGTGTGACAAGAGATAGAGTTGCTTCCAGTCAGGAAAAAAGTGACAGTTACATCTATAAATCACAATACTAATCAAATAAACATAATCCAAATATCCCTTCACCAAATTAACATACTTCCTTTGGTTAATGCGTCTGTTTCCACTTGTTTCTAAATGTTTCCCTCTGGTTATGCCACCTTCTGAACTGCCTGACACACTGCCCAGCCTCAGCCTTGCACAAGTTCTGCACTGCGCTCTTCCACCTTGTCAGGCACAAGTGCAGTAGTTCTTCCTCGCACTACTACACAAAAAGCAATAGAAAGAAAAAAAAAAAGCTACAAAACATTCTGAACTTGATTGTGTTTGTTATAATCTGGTACTTCAAATGGAGGTAGCAAGATAGGAATCAGAGAACCCTCCTTGCTCCCTGAAAATTCAGTTCTGCCATCTTAAGCTATAAGGTAGCTCAGGAGATCCAAGATGACTCAGAAAATAAAGTTACAAAAAAACGTGTGGAAATAACCTATCCTTTTGTTGATTTTAAAATGGTGGTATAGCCCTAATGATCTATGGATACAAAACCAGAGAATTTCATAGGGTAAACTATCTTTTTAAAAATTAATATCAGCTGATACAGTTGGGAGAAGCAGAAGAGCTTCCAACAGCCTCAGAATATTTTTAACAGTAGCAATCTGTCTAAAAAAGGAAATTATGTCTGCATACATATTGTCCCCACAAACTCTGAAGTTACCTTTACCCAGAGAGCCTTTCAAAATGGCACAAGGCACATGGTCTGACCAGGATGAGGCTTATTTAACACCAGTTCTACAGACATGAACTTCACTAGCTTTGATTGACTTTCCCCTATTCTCCATCCAAGATTCTCTTCCTGTAGAAATGAAGGGAAATTGTGGGACTACTATGTGTGTTTTCTACAGTGATCTGCAACTGCACAGTGGCATTTAGCTGAGGTTTTCAGACAACTGTGACCAAACTCAGAACTATTGCTTTGACCTGCATATTTGACATTTGATAGATGACTTCAATGAACTTCCTCTTCCATGACACCGCGTTTGTGAAAACCATGTGTTTGAATATTCTCTGCACGAGGTTTATGAAAGGCCAGTGAACTACCTTGGGCTTTTCTGAGGCAGCAGATGTCCAACTACTCATTCAAACATACAACAGTTAAACCTGGACAAGAAGGTACAGAAGAGAAAAACGGACTTTTATGAAGTTTTACCTAAAAAGACAAAAACCCCAAGTAATATCTGTAAAGGTCTTATCTCATTCAAGAGTCCTTCCAGTTAAAGCAAGATTTTAGTTTCTATTAATTCTAATCCAAACTTTCTCTCATTCTGACACAGAAATAAAATCAATAATTTACTGTGCATCCACGAAATGACTTTATATTTAGTTTGACCTCGCAAATATAAAACCGAGACATTTTAACCTTGTGTACTACAGCTAACTGGAAGTGAATTTTACTTCAGAAGATAAAAATTTAAATAGATTAAATGCCTCATCAAGCAAGAATAAAAACAAAACAAACAAAAAACCAAACCCAAAAACCAGCCAAACAAACAAACAAACAATAAGAAACCCACAAAATAAAATTAGTACTGAGATTCATCAATAAAAGCAAATGTACAAAGTTGAAGTCTGTGAAAAAAATACTGTAAACATTTGAAAATCACTGGTATGGCTTTAAGTCAATGAAGTACAAGCAGGAAGGTCCCCTTTGACTATCTAAGAGCAGCATGTCAGGGCAGTGTTAACTGTTCTCTTCTGCTTTGAGGGGTTTTGTGCACGCAAACATGGAGATGATTTGAAACAACTGAAATATGACTGTAAAAAACAGGTAGACGATGATTCAAACCTTCTTGGGATTTAGGATTAGGCAGAAGCAGCCAACTAATTACACATTCTGTTTATTTTAGCTGAAGGAACAATGAAGGTTTTACAGTTGCTACATTCATCGCACATTTCTCACTGTTATATGGCAAACAATATTTATGTCTTTGCTCCAAGTGAAGCAGACAGTGAGTCTGGTAGGACTGTTTTTTTCTTTCCTTAAGCATTTGTTTCTTCACTTGCTGTTTTTCTCATATATAAGTCCCTTGAGGTATATCTGAAGGCACATTCACCTTGGTATTCATAAACAGTGTTTATATGAGGCACACCATTTACAAGGGCATTTCTTTATTCCCATCACTTTTTGAGGAGAAGGGCCATTGACTACAATTTTCTTATAATATTTAACTGACTGCATCATGCATTGTTCCTTTCATCATTAGCACTTCTTTCTAAGTTTCTTGTACCTGGAATATTTCAGTGAGAGCAGAGAGAGCACATAACATACATAGGCACAAGTTCTCCTCTGTAGAATACTTTAAAGGAAAAACAGTAAAAGAAAGCAATACCCTTTTGTGGTTTTTTAGAACAGGAGATCCAATTGTATTCAAGGAGCAATTTTTTTTGGACCCCAGAGGGAAACTTTTCCATGGTCAGGATGTGTGCAGCATGCTGTGAACAAACAGCTGAGCTCTGCCCCATGGTGTATGAACGTGGGGCTCTCATCATCTGAAGGGACGAAGGATTTACTTATCTCTTTTAATTCCTTTAATTCTATTTTATAAAAGATAGCTATTTTCCCAGCTGATCACTGTCAGACCTTCTTATGGATATCCAGAAAGAGCCCTGCACCATCTCCACCTCTCTCACACTCCCTGCTCCACTGGGAGCAGCACCTATTGTAGATACACAACTGAGCATGCAGAGCAAGAAAATCACATCTGAGAAGGCATCTTCTTATCCTTCAAAACAATCTGCTCCCTCACTATTTCCTGTACTAAATTCTTACAATATTTTTATATTTACAGAAACAACGAAGGATTTATTTCACTTGTGTAAAAAAAAAAATTACACCAAACAGACATTTTCAGGATGAAAATGTACTCACAAAATTTCCAGAAAAAAAATCTAAGTAATGGATAAAAGTCATGTAGATAATTATGCCACATCTTCTAATTCCATAAGATAGCTTATGTCCAGTTTTTAAGATACAGTTTGCTGTCATTTGGTACATAAATCCAAGCAATTGGGGCTCATGGCTTCACACACTGCTCTCATTATGCGTGCTCACTGCAAATGCTTGCAATGTGGATATCACTTCCTTACAATAAAGTGTTTGAAAATAATTTAGTCTTTTACATGAGGTCACCTTTTCTCAAGGCACAGCAAAATTTTTAATTAATGCTGGAGATCCTGTATCTCTGACAAAAAGATTATGATTATGCAGACTTTATAAAAACACTTAAATTAAAAAATGAAGCAGGTGCTTCAAGTTTCTGCAGAGAATGTCTTTGGTTACAATTTTTAAGTACCTATTCATTAGGCCCCTCATAGTACAAAGCTGTGCATGGAGCCAGCTGGCTTTCAGGTACTTCTGCTGCTGTCCAATATATTTAACTGTGCAAGTGGTGCAGCATAATAATTCATGGGCTGAGACCATGAACGAGTACAGCTACACCTCAACACAACTGAAGATGATGAAAATGTTTGAAAGTGGAAAAAGCAGCAGTAAGACAGTCACATAAACATTATTTCACTATGAATTCTGGGGAAAAAAAAATCCACCCTAAATGAATCTTGTTTATATAGAAGAAAATGGGGAGCTCGTATTTGAAAAGTTATCCAGTAATTTCAAATCTCACCATTCTGAAATTAAAATAAAATGAAAAAATACCTAAAAGAAAACTGCTCACAACATACAACCAGCAAAGTGTTTAAAATACCAACCCAAACAGAAACCCACCTTAGTCCCTCCCCCTATTCCCTGACCATTAGAATGCCTTTAAAGTCTCCAGATGTAAAATAATTACTTTATTGTGGATACAAATTGCTGTGATTGTTAAAAAGATTGTTTGTATACAGACTTGTATTTGTGGCATAGCGCAGCACAAGCAGCAATAAATCTGCAATATTTATATACACACAGTTAGGTGTAAGCCCAAATTTACACCCCCAGAGACAAGGGATATCACTCCTAACAGGGCCTCACTTGGAATTGATCCAGCTTTTGAACTGTAGATTAAATACTATTTTTATTTTCTTGGGGAAAAAAGGTAAAATTTATCATATTCAGGCAAGAACAGAATGGCAGGGTTCACAAGACAGATGGTGCCTGAGTACTACAGCAGTTGTCACTTTGTTGTTCACTGCTGAGGAAATACAGCAGAACAATAACTTTGGACTGGTATTTGACTTAGACACACAAATACATGTCAGCCAAGTCTTCTCCATACACTCATACATCCTCACATGCCTGTTACTTTTCCTGTGAGATGCCAATTCCTTTTGCCTCTCACAAATAAGCTGCTAGCAATTTTTGGTTCTGGATGATTTATAGGCTTTAGCTTAGAATCAAAAGCTATCTTACTTTCCAGAATAAAATATGCTGATACCTCATTTCAAGTGTTTCAGGGGAACTGGGATTTTGAAAGACTGTGGAAGAGGAGACTGTTCCTCAAAAATCACAACTGCCACAACAATACACACACAGATATTGGCAATTAATTTTCTGTTCTCATTGGCTCTGTGTTTTTCTTTTTGCGAAATCATGTTCTCACAATCAGGTAAAGGAAAAAAGTAAACCAAGGCCCAGAAGAGCTCTTTCTAAAGATAATTTGGAGAGCATTCTCCACAGAAAGGACGTATATGTATGCGATACAGAGCCATATTATCTACCACTAAAGGCAAAATAGCTTTCTTGGCAATTATATTATCCTATTTCAATATGAATAACTACATTACTTTGATTTAGATATGAGGCATTACAAAGGTTTTACAGTAAGTAGTTTCACTTTCTGTACTTCCACAAAGTGTTTTGACGTACAGACGCAATTTCTTACCAGACACACTGATCTTGCACAGTGTGCATAGCTGCCAAGCATTTCTCCTGTGCTACACACCCTCAGAATCCTGCCCATACAGAGCTTCCCCTCCCCTTAAAACTATGCCATCCCAAGAAAAGGAAGTACTCAAAGACAGTATTTATAAAGGAGTTGGTGTAAAAGCATCAAAAGCCTGTATGTAGTTTGAAGGAAGTGAGACTCCTTTGTAATAATTTAGAAAATCTTCGCATGCATACTTTCCCAGATTATTATATCAAATTCATTCAAATGCTGTGGAGATTTTTAAATACAAACATATAGAATTTTAAAAAATAAGTACCAAAGGTATCTGTTTTCCAAATCCTAAAATAAATTTAAATTAGCTTCTGATACAAAATTGTTAATAACCAGGGCAAGAGCAAAACCAGACATCAGTATATTAAATATTCCTGGAAAGGAGTTCATTAAAAGTCATCCAATTCATTGATTTGTCACTGGAAAGCTTTATAAAGAATGGAATATGCATATAGAAGCAGGTAAAACTTAACAGATTTTAGAGTATTTATTTACTCCTTACATTTCTTTCAACACAGGGAATGACAATAAAACTAAGAAAGGAACATAACAAAAATTCAACCCAAAAATAGAATCCAAAATTCAAACTCTTCCACCCTCCCTACTGAAACTGAAACAAAAACCCACAGTAGCCATAAGAGCACAGGCAACATCACTACAGCAACACAAGGCCTATTTCCACAGAATTAATTGACTGCACTGACTTCAGGAAGCTAATTCATTAAACCTGCATGGACTAAGATAAGACTGACTGGAGCTGTTCAGCTGAAAAGGCAGGCCTTGCATTTCAGAAAATATGGTAATACAATGTTTCTGCATATTGAGCTGCTTACTGAAAGTTGAAAACACCAGTAATCTGTATGATAAATTGTTGTGGGCTGCTGGCCTAAGGTAGCATATACAAACTTGGAAGGAGATGAAAAGAGATCTACCATAAAAATGTTTCAGTTTTTAGGGATTTCTATAAACCATCCTGCAGGCCCTGATCTCACCCTTTGACACTACATCCCAGTGTTTGAATGACAATATCAATGTTTTTCCCATTCTCAGGAAAACACCGACATATATTTTTTACCTTTCTCTTCATGTTTTGAAGTGTAACACAGAACATCTCATATTCTGTAACACAGAATATCTTGCTCATATCTGACAAAGCTTAGAGGATCCTTTTCAGAACGCTGCTATGAGCAACTGTCTTTTTCACTGCAGACACCTTTATTGTCAACAGTGTGTTGGGTGGCTCCAGATTCCACAAGCCTGAATGGTGATGCTGTTATTCCAAGCCAGATGTTGGGTAATGAGAACACCAGGGAACAGTATGCATATTGAAGGCTTCTTGTGAGCTTAAGGATGCAGGCTTTTATTAACAGCTTAGGAGAAGATACTCACTATGCCTGTTGGCAAGACTTTAACTTTTTAACTTCCATAATGTCTCTGAGGTGAACTTTAATTACAATGATTCAGGCAAAATAAGGCGGGAGTTCTGTATCTGTGAGGTCACAGCAAAATTACTCAAGATCAGTTGTTTATTAGAGAACTGCAATTTGACGCTGGGTAGTTTGGTCAGAAGTGTGGCCATGAAGATTTTTTTAACATCCTCCTTGTCAAGCAAGTTAAGATGGTGCCTTTGTAACAATGATTAAGCAGGTTTTCTTTATCCTAATTTTCAGCATCCATACTTAACACAGATTAATAGTGAATTATGGTTCTGTCAACCCCATATGTGTATTCTAAAAAGCTGTGAGACTGTAAAAAACCAGGTAAGACTTGCTTTTAAAATAATTATACAAGAATACATGAACATGTTAGAGGAAGACAACAGAAAAAGTGGAGTTTTTCAGCAACTCATGATGAAATGAGCAAATGTGAGACAGGATGCTCTGAGCATCTGTATAGTGCTAGACCTTAGCAAGTTTTCTATCTTTATTGAATACAGTCATTGAATTTTCTAAAATCTTTCTCAAAAACTGTTTCTTACTATAGTATGTCAAACAACATTCTAATATGCTGTTAGCTTGAACCCTAAGAACAGTTTTAAATTAAAAGAATTCATGCCAGATATCTAAAAAGAAACCTTGTCTGCTCTACAGAGACATCATCAAGCCTGGCAGAAATAAAATTGGAACAGGAAATTTTGCTTTAGTTGGTGCTATGGATGAATGTTGCTCCACCTTCCTTCCAAGTTATACATGGAATTCTCCCGTACCTCATTCTCTTAAGGTATTTTCACACAGAAATCAGAGGAAAGTGTGTGTGTGTATATATATAAAATACCAGAGTACCTGCAAGATCTGTGAATGAGACTATATGAGAAAAAGTGAGAGAAAATGGGACTAAAAATTAAAATATGAAACAAAACCCCCCACAAGAATTCAGTTCATAGCTATCCATGAAAAACTGGTGGCTGTGATACTTCCACAACATTTGACTGGAGAGAAAGAGAGGAACCCCTCAGAAAGCCACTGCAGAGGGACGAGCAAATGTTGTATTTGGGGACAGAGCCATTGTGCTTACTTGATTTCTTATTAAGAGTATAAAGCATTGATGTCTGCCCACCATTTCATGGAACATTAATTAGATCCATAGGTGCAAGGGAATTCAGGGCAGCTTCTCATCCTGTGGTCTTTCAAACTTTAAATGGTGAAGATTAAGCAGTTTCTGAAAGCTAACAACTAGCTCATTGCTTCAATGTCACAGAGTATATAACACAGGCCAAATTTTCCCATTAAGTTAAACTGTAAACTATGACAGAATGAAAGCAACCTAATGAGAAGGCATATAGATAATTGCTTTACTTGTAAATTAGAAAACCAAATAAAATCTGGAACACTGAACAACTGCATGTTGGCTGTTTAGTTCCATATTGGGAGATTTAATTTTGCTAATCCACCAACACAATACCCTAAATACACTATTGTCAAACTCTCTCAGAAGCTTTCAAATATGGCCAATTACTGACTTTTATATATTGCATCTATAATTCAGGTTACTATTTTTCCCCTTAGGATGTGAATTTAAATATGACAATTTTAAGATGTTCTAAACATACAGAATTTAAAACCTGATGATATTCTGTTCCAGAGCATGGTGCTCTAATAACACCATGGATGCGGGTTCAATCCCTGTACAGGCCACTCATTTAAGAGTTGGACTCTATGGTCCTTGTGGGTCCCTTCCAACTCAGAATATTCTGTGATTCTTGGGTCTCATGCTATGTTTATAAAGAAACAAGGAATTGCAGCATATCAAAAAAAGCAGCAGAAAGACATTTCAAGATTTACTTGAAACACCTGAGATGCAACACAAATACTTCAGACAAGTCCATTGTTCTTAATGAAACATAATAGTAAAAAACCTCCCCATAAGACAGTGACTATAAACAGATGACAGAAAGCAAAATAAAATCAAGTTAAATCAAGGAGTAAAATCAAAATATGGGCATTCATAAGTAGAGATTTATTTAGAGACCTATGTAACTTAATCTGCATGAGAGGCTTGTTGCACTCTTTCGTACGACTGGAACTTACAGGAATTAAATACACAAACACAATCATGCACTTTTCAACATACATCATTAAAAAAATCCTGTCTAAATTTTCATCATTCTGAATATGATTAATGCAGCCTATCAGAAGCCAGATGGTGCAAAACCAGAGCCATCAATCAAAATGAAAAGACCACTGTGTGCTATCCCAAGCGATGTGCTCTCAAATGGAATTTCTGGTCACAGATCCTAATGCACGATGTGCAGGGGAAGCCATAAACATCATGGCACTGCCCCTGAGGAACAGCCACAAACACAGCAGGCTTTGTTAGGCAAAAAAAATATGCAGAATTAGTACTTGCTGCTGTAGGCTCTGACTGGGAAAGGCTCTGCAAGCCAAATATATGTACTTTAAATAAAAAATTAAAAGCAATGCCTTTAATGAGTTTAATAATGTTTGCACTGATGACAGTACCTGTCAAACTGTGCACTTGCCATTTGATTTAATATGGGATCGTGCCATACATAAACAAAGCAGCTGCCACTGTCTGTCTGACACGTGAATTGGTATTTAATATCTCTTCCCACACAGGACTTACAAATGGCTCATGTTTTTAGCTTTATATTACACATTTTCTGCAAATGTTATATAGAAAACAAGGTTGGGGTTTGCAATGGAAAACAGTCATGGCTTACATATCGTAAGGTTTTGTACCAAGCAGGCCCAGTACTTAAAAAATCAGCCAGTAAAAAGAAAAGGCATGAAGAAGTGTAATTCACCATACCATACACATACTTCATAAATGATGCTATCAATATTAAAGGAGATACAAAAATGATCAGCAGTAATAACACATAGGTGTTTTTACCTGGAACTAGCAAGACAGTATGAAAGAAAGGATTTGTTAGCATGACTGCTTGTTTTTTGCAGCATGAAGTGTTTTATCACAACACTTCTCTCAGGTGTGTTATGTAAGAGAATATATCAAATATACCAAATTTCACAGAAATATATTTTGTAAAAAAACGAATCTCACATTCTGTTTTAAAGACCTGCATAAACTACCTGCATATCCATCTCCTTTTATATGAGGCTCAGAGACTAGATATGACTTTCTTGATTGCATGAGAAAGGGGTGGAAGAAAAATTATACATGACATCGAGCATCATTTATATAAACTAAAATGTCATCTTTCAAAATCAACTTCTTACTTGCTTTCAGTAGTATTACAAAATTCCACATACATCACAATGAAACAGTAATGCTGTTATTCCTTTAAGGAGATATACCCCCCATTTTTATTCCGATGATCATGAGATGCCAAACCTTAAATTCATCATTAGCCCTAAAACCACCTTATACTTCATATACTGCAAATCAAAGAGAGGTAGTTTCTAGCATCACAGGAAGAATCTACAGTGTCTTGGAGTGATGGTTTTTTGGATGCTGGAATCTCATAAAAATTTGAATTTATAGGAAAATTATACAGAAGACGGCGCCATACAAGCCACTCATGCCGGAGCCTTTCCCTCAAAAAATGCATGGAAGGATGTATAGTTTCTTTTATCCCTCTTTGGATGGATACAGTTTTTTTGGCTGGAAAGTCTCCTATGTTCTTAAAATACCAGAATACAGAGAAAAAAAACTAGTATGTCATATTAAAGGAATGAAAAATGCTTCATTAAGGTGCACTTATAATAAAATCCAGGTCTGTACCTCTCTTCCTACTGACAGCATCACTCCTTCCTTCTGATACACCAAAGTTCAAGAACAGCTGAAACTGAATCATGTGTTTAAGATGGTTCTGTCTCCCCGAACTGGGACCCAAGCCTCCATGGCATGTGCACACTGCAGGCTGAACTCAAAGTCTACTGACTAAGAGTTGCCGTATCTGCCCAAGGTCTGAAAGTCTTTCATGCCTACCATAATTCACACAAGTAGTAAATGTTAGTAAATGTTAACTTACTGTTGCTAATTTTGCTGTAAACATGCACACAGTGTCATCAGAAAACTGATTTCATCCAGCACTCATCCTGCAAGTCTCAGAAAGGATGAGCAATTGGTAGAAGCCACAGGATGCTTGTCTAATTACATCTGAATACAACCACTCTATGTCCCCTACGATCATGACAGTTTCCCTCCAACAAAGGCACACTGAGTGCAAAATCACTGACAGCATGTTTGAGAGAGCCCTAAATTTCACACACAGCTAGGACAATCACCTAGATTATGCAGAGACTCCTCCTCCAGCTGCCCTTCAAAGCAGAGCTGTAGAGCTCATGATGACAGTGGCCAAACTGCTCTGCATGGAGAGACAGCAGGAGAATTAGTTTCCTGTGTAGAGCAATCTAATGCCCAAATTGTATCTATTGTTTTACATGGCCATTTTACTGAGACATGTCTTTTCAACTGTGTTATAACCAACCTCTCCATGCTTTTAAGTGGAATATAGTGCAAAGAGAAAATTATAACAAAATAAAAACTAATGGAGCGTTTCTAGTTCCAAGAGTTTAAATGACAGCAGAAGATGGAATAAGTAGCCAGTGCTGACTTATTCCAAATTGGGAAAAATGTGATCCTATCTTTGTATGACATGCAGAATGTACCAGACTATTTCTGGATGATACTTGGAATCAATCTCAAATCAAAGGTTTTGTTAATTGTGGGGTTTCATGCATGTGTGTATGCACATATATGCAATTCTGTGCAGAAGACTGCACCTTATTATCAGACAAAAAGAAGATCCACACCTCCTTCACAACTTTATGTCAAAGGGTCAATAAAACACTATTTTAAACTGGAATAATAAAGTAAAGAAGAAAAAGAAATTGAATATCATGACTCCATGGAAGAAAGTAAAAATCTTACCCAAGATTTGGGGTACCAGACAATTAGTCAAAATATTCCAGTAATAAAAGTACTGATGCCTACATGATTAACACCTAAAATTTTAAATACTACATTAAACTAATTACAGTACAGAGTTTTCCAGTGAGAAGATGGGGATCAGAACATAAAGACAGTTATCAAATCTATTAGTGAAGTTCCCAAAACTTGGGTCTCTTGGTAAGTGCTTAGTTAAAAGCAGGAAAGACCAAGAGCTTGGTCATATGAATACTTACACCAGTAGAAAAATTTAAATAATGGGGAAATTTACTACCACCTCTTTGGATGGGTTTTCACAACACTGTGCTCATGCACTGCTACACTTGATGCACTGCTGCCTCCCCCTCTCACAGCCACTTTAATGCCATGATAAATACAGCTTAATACTAAGGGGGTCCATAAAGAGGAAGAAAAAAATAAAGAAAAACAGAAGGGTAGGTGAACAAAATAGAGTGAGACTGCAATGTTAATACCTGAAGAAGATATTAAAGAAAGAATATTTAGATAGAAAGAAATAGAAAGAAAGAAGGTAGACCACATAAGGAAAAAACCCTTTTATTTTTTGAGGGGAGAAATGGCAATAGAATAAAGAAAGAGGTAGAGGTTGGAAATGGGAAAAGGTGGGAGATAACTAGGAATTCCAATCCACTACAAACTGCAAAGCCAGAGAGACAGAGGTCAAATGTGGTGTTAAGGAATAGAGAAGGAAAGATACCTGAACTTGAAATGTCCATGCTACTTACACACTCCATCATATTTTGATGTGATTTTGACACTAACAGAAGACTGAAGGGAGCTTTAAAAAACTGAAACAAGGTCAAGACTGTTTATTTTTTGTGATGTCAAGGTTTTCCAGCAACTAATTTGAAAAACCCTAAAACACCTTTCTTTTTTGTATTTTTTGTCTCAGTATCAGATCAATCAATGATGGACAAGGTACAAGACATGCAGCAAAAGGTAATGTTTTTCTCCACAAAATAACAAGAGGATTAATGTGCATCAAAGAATTTGTTTCACTTGAGCTCATATAGCACTTATTTAATGTCACTGTAAAACTTGTCTCTCATTTTTGTTTCAAATTTTTTTGGATGTAGAATGTCCTTATTTCAGGCAATCTACTACACCCAGGTAGAATTTGCATGCTGCACCAAGGAGAAAAACTGTGAAGTAAATATTCACTATTTTCACCATTGCTTAACTGCAAAAGTGTATACGTGTTTTTACATGGGGTGAGGGATATATGTGGATTTCATGAGTTCATTTATCAAAACTATTCTCAAGATCACTAATGAGAATATTTCAATAATACACTGCTACCTGTGAAATCTTGTTTAGCATCTAAGCACATACATCAACATATAGCACACATACACCTTTGTGGATAGATGCAAACATGATTTAACAGACTGTTGTTAAAGAATTTTTTGAAAGGTGATTTAAAAAAGATAGGAAAAATACCTCTCTATCCTAAAACAGGAAAAACCTCCCTTCTGGAACAGAGGTAACAATCCCAAACAATTCAGTTAGCATCAGACAAGGTTAGATTAATTAAATGTCCAACTAGAGCAAAAGTCACTAGCATTAAATATGGTTTTAACCAAAATATTAATCAATAATCACATATATATACTTGTCTGTATATAGTCTAGGTTTATCTAAAACAAAACCAATCAACAAAGCATTGGTTTTAGAGCAAGAAATTCAGGAAGTGGGTTCTTTGTTTTTTTGATTTTCAGGATGCAATATGCACTTCAAATAAGACTGCAGTTCTTTAATCACAACACTTCACCTACACAACTAAGACAGAGCAAATATGTATTTTTCTACAGCACATACGGTGAAGAAGTAAGCGCTTTTGTTGCAGTGCTTGCCTTGTTTCTTTGCCTATTCTCTACAAACCCTGAAACAATCCCTGGAATATGAACAGCCCTTTCTAAACCACCTCCGTATTAGCTTGCTCTGTGTTACAGATGGCACAAACTTCAATGTAGCTTAGAGTTAAGTCAAGAATAAGCAGGAGCTTTTGAGGCAATTAGATTTTCTTCCCTATCATCAAGTAATGTTCAAGTGTGCCATTAGCACGAGGCCACTGCACGGCTCTCCCAAACAGAAATTGCTTTTCTCTTTCAGTAGTCTTCTTTGAAGCCTCACATCATATCAAGAGCACAAAACAGCTTTATGTAACCTCCTCCAAAAAGCAGCTCTGAACATGAGAGGAGGGAACAGAGAAGAATGGATGTAGGTTACAATAAGAGTATTTCCATGAAAAGCGGTCATATCTGACATCTGAGAAATTAAATGAAACCCAAAATCTATTGCAAGGCAGAAGATAGCAAAAGGCTCTGGCCCTTTTCAGCAATAACCTAAAAAACCTTTTCATCTTGCAAAACAACAATTCAGAGCACCTCCTTTAGAAAATTCAGATCATGGCTTATATCACAGGCATTGCAACCTCACAGTTGCCTTACAATTTAGTACAATGATGTTCCTGGAATAAATGGAAAGCAGGTTAAAGGGATTTTTGTTATTTTTCAGCATCATATACTCAAGTAATTACCAAAAAAATCTGAAGACTGACAGAGTACTGCAAAACTGCTTTCTTTTGTTCAGGCTCAAAAGTAAAACCTACACTTTCACAGTACTTCCACCACACATCTTACAAAACACAGTTAATAACTAAGAAACATTACTATCCTTACGAAAAACAATAAGAATTGCTTGTTGTTTTCAGCAGTTCTGTAATTTCCCATTTCCAGCCTCCAAAAATTATTCAAACTTTACATAAACATGCTAATGTCATGCCTTACATGTAAAACAAACCAATTCCTAATGCCAGTAGCTTTTAGAGATACACACAAGATGTCAAACTTGGAGAGATTTGGAACTATGAACACAGAATGATATTAATCTCATCTGCCACATGTTTAGTGCTTCAACTACATTTTAGTCCTTCACCAGCTACTCTCACAGCAACACTTCCAACTCTACAAGTGCCCAGCACGTCAATTTACATGTCTTCTTATGAAACACATTGTCCCACAGTGCAGACACGTCTTCAAAAAAACAGTCTTAGGACTTAATTAACAAGAGTAGTGTGGTGATGTCCACCATTATAAAGTTAGCTAACATCAGGCATTTTAGTTAGAGTGGTTTCTTCCAATAGACATTAGAATTTCTTTTGTTCATATTGGCTTATTTGTGAAGGAGCCCCTGTACATAGGAGAAAAATGAAAGAAAGCAGCTTATCAGTAGGAAAACTGGTCCTAACTTCAGTGATTGAATTCCCATTTCCCCCTGTTTCTGCTGTTGAACTAGAGAGTCCTCATCTTGGTGAAGACAATTTTGCTGGTTCTCAGTGCCACCACCACACCCTCCATTCCTCTGCCACAGCCTATTGCTCCCAGAGGCCACCAGAACAGCACAAAGGTGGAAGGAATGCAGGACTTAACAGGGTTTGTTTTTTTATCAGAAGCCAGCGGACTCCAAACCCTCACCCTTCACCTGGCACTTCACACTTGCTTTTCAATATTTTATGTTTCTCACAGGTGCCCATGATGTTTCCTAGACAATGCCACAGCCTTGGGCTTGCTACGATTAGTATGTCGTGTTATTGTCAATGAAAACCGCTAAGAGCATACAGATATGCTTCTTAAGGCAGTGTCAGAAGACATCCCACCTGTTTCATAGTGGCCCCCTGTCTGTTTCACTGTGAGAACAGTTTCACCCCCCTCATTACCTACAGCCTCTTTCAATGCATGGTAGCTTAATTTTTGAAAAATTTCTGACACAAAGTGTGAACTGTACAGGAGAGCTAAAGAATTCATCAGAAGAAACCTCAGTTTAAGGAAACTAACACTAGATTATTCAGTTTCCATTAAAAATAGGGTCTGTGTACTATTGAAATAATTGCTTCAAAACATCATAGGTCTCTAAGTGGCAGCAGCCATTAGTACCTCCAGAATAATCTTACATAATCTTGTTATTAATGTTCCTTGAGTGAGTTATGCATGTATCTACCCTTATCAAAACAACAGGACATAACTCCTTGCTTACCAAAATTGCTTGTGAGGCTAAGAGCTGACAAAAAAAACCAAACAAAAACCCCCAAAAAATTTTTTTGTCACTTAATTGTGTATCATAATACAATAGTCCACAGAAGTTGCCAAACACACAGGCATTGTCTAGGGGATTTCGCTCTTTTGAGTGTTTTAACATTTCCAGAACATGTTAACAAAGAATATTAGAAGCATGACGCTTAAAGATTTTACAATTATTTTAGCAGAATTGCATCAATTACAGCACATTTTGAAATATCAACTATTTTTTTTTTGATCCTGAGCACACCTTCAGTTTGGGAGAAAAATCTCCCAATAAACTCTTTTCAAATCACATGCATGTTGACTTTATTTCTTACTGGGCTGGACACAGTACATGCTTAAATAAATCTCTAAAGCTGTAAGACATGATCTTATTTTTTCATAGATCATGCCTTATTGTACAGCAAGAGATTCAGGTTGCAAAAGGCAGAAACAAGTAAGGAGCTGAGTTCCAAGCACAACTCTCATGGGATTTCTCACTGTAACAGCCCCATGCTGCCAGAGGCATGTATGGACATGCCCTAAGGTATCCCTGGGTATCCTCCCAAGAAGGCAAAGCAGCAAAATGTGTAGTAGTTCTGATACACTGTGCTTACAATATGTAAAAACGTTATTTTGCAGAGCAAAAATTGAGGATTTTAGTTTTAAACAACCACTCCAGGGCTAGACTGAATATTTGAACTCATCTGACAAAAATGGAACTAGGGCTCTGCACTTCTGAATTTGGCCATTAAGTGCAAACTGAACCCTGAAACTCCTATTTAGCTTATAAAACCTGTTGCTTTATAACTAGGTAAACTATTATAACAACTACTTTAACAGCTTTAAGAAAAAACTGGGTCACAAATTTTAAAGAGCAAGGGTCGTTTAGTAGAGAGCTCCAATTCCATTATTTCTGAGCTAAACATCTACTGCAGACAGAATAAAATTCTTTTTGTGTGAAAAGTGAAACCTCACAGTGTACACACAGAAAACATTCGGCAGAAATTAGTTGTGTGCAAACAATCTTTCATTAAATGAGCTCATAGAAAACTGGCCAGAATACAGCTCATCAATTATCTTCTTTTACATTTTAAAACACTAAAACTGTTGCTGGTACAGCTTTATGAGGATGAAAATTTTATCATCTTTTTCTGATGGTCCTAGAAAATTACTAACTGTACATAAAACTGGAGGTGTTGTTCAATTGCTATCTAGAGAAAAGTTACACAGCAATTAGCACTCGACTCTCAAGAAAGCCAGACCAAACACATTTCTCCTCTACATAAACACAAAAAATCAAGTATTTCAGTATGAGGAATTGCTTCATTTACAAAGTGCTATGTATTTTTACACATGCTGACTGAAATAAGTTTGAACAAATGGTAACCACACACCTGGAACGAGATACTGCTCAGCATTTCCTAAGCAATTATTTAGTTCTGAAAATAATGAATTTTAGAAGATACTTAGTTTAACAACAAAAGAGAAAACTGAGCTCTTTGTATGTGTCTGACATCAAGAATTCAATATATTTGCTAGGCATTCAAGACTGATGCTAAAATGAGCTTTGTCTGTGGCACAGTATCTGAAAGACCTGCAGGTTCTGTAGTCAGAGGCTCTGTAAAGCACTATAGTAACACCAGGTTAAAGAGAGCAGGATCAAATCTGCCTGGATAGGATAAGTATATAACCAATGGGCAATTTTTGAGATTTGTTGTTGAATGGTTTAATCTGAACAATGAGAAGGGCAATTAGATGGTAATTTAAACTTGTTTAGGCATTAAAGAATACAGGAGCTCAGCTAATTCTCTCCTGATATCAGCAGAGTATCTCCTAGTTTCCCATCCCTTCTGCAGGAGGAATTTGAAAGCCCTGCCTCTTCTGCAGCTGAATTAAGGCCTCATTGAATAAAAGATAAGACTCAACACCTGGAAGTGGAAGGAAAAGTAAATCCTTGTTGCCACCTTTATAAAAGCACTGGGTTTTCGTCTAGGAATGAAGAACCACAAACATTTATATGTCTTTCGGGATGCTGTAAGTTATACTACATGGGCAAATACATATTGAGGTAACATTTTCAGGGGAACAGTTACTGTTTCTAAGAGCTATCCCTGTCCTGACCCTGCATAAATAGTAACAAGTTTAGTACAGCTGCTTCATCAAAACATCACTTTCTGCTTTAGTGACTGAAACACAAGCATGGAAGAATGAATGCTTTTTGATTTTCTGATTGATTTTTCTCCATCTATGAGATATCCCATCATAAAAAGATGAAGTACTATCAAATCTTTGTAGCAAGTCCTATTTCAGCCACTGCAGTTCATGAGATTTTCACATCTGTTTTAACTACTACTACACACTAACTTACCCTTAAGTTTTTCTTCTATTTTAAAAAGGTTCTCAGGGAAAAAAGTTTTAATCAACAAAGTAGTAATCCTGGAATCCACTAATTCAAATCACTCATGCCATGAACCTGTATCAACAATGCTTTCACAAAGCCATCATGAAATCTCCTTTTTACACTTCCTTAAAATTATCTACAAAATAGCAAACAATGTGCTCCCACCCTGCCCTCAAACTCTTTGGCCATGTAAATAAAAAAAACAAAAACAGAACTAGAGCAAAGCTAATACACATCTCCACCACAAATAACCGCATTCCCAACTAATGTTAGATTTAATACAAAAATTAAAAGCCCTCCCCTAGACTGCAACACTTGTGAAATTGAAAGCTGAGATGGAAATTAAAAGCACAGAGCAAGAAATCTGCAGAGAGCTTGTTGTTGCAGCCTACAAATAGGAAGTAGTTAGGAGAAAGAAAACCTTCACTGACAAATGGAAAATAAGGAAAGGCCATAACTTTAACAAAAACTTTTACTTGTCCTTTCCCCTGCACTTGTATTCTCAGATATACACATAGAATGTGCTTGGAAACAACAAAGGAGTAGAGGTACAAATATCACCCTTCAAACAATTGTGCTACTTTTAATAATATATTAAAGGTCCTAAAACAAGGATCAAAAGCAAATATATTTAAGCATTTATATTCAATTTCACATTGCCTGATGACTAATTTGCAAAGAGTGCAGAACTCCTCACAACTGCAGCCAAAATAATTTGAGAATACTTTGATATAATGCCACAAAGGATATGAGCAGGAAGACAGCAGGAGTTACAAATGGCCAAGTTCCATTAAAAGTGACAATAAAAGAATAATAGAATTTCCTTGTACTATGAATAAAAGTGTTTTGTACAGGAGAATTAAGACATGAAGTGGAATATCAAAGTTTCTCGTTCATCAGTTGCATCTCTTTATTAGATCTTAACTGACTTGCTATTATATTTACCTTAAAATGCTTCAAATTCCAAAAAGCAACAATCCCATTCAAAATCTTATCACACTAGTTTTCTTAATTCTTCATGTTTCTCCATTAAGGCCATTTTCACAGGCCATTAATACCAGCTTTACCAACCTTTGTAAAAAATGTGAGGCTATTCATAAAAAAAGTACTAAGCAGAGACTAATTTAACTTAAAGTTAAGTTTAATTATTAAAGTTATATTCTATAACTGCTGTTTTACAATGTTTTTTAACGCTAAATTTTCAAGTGGCTGGTAACTACAGAACTCTCACAGCAACAAACTGCCTGAAAATTTAATCCATTAATTTACACACTGTATTTCTCACTGAGCTATGTGTAGTTACACATATATTCCATATATGTGCATGTGTTCATACAAAGAGATAGATGCACATACAGATTTCTGCCACTTTCTTCTCCCAAAAATAAAACCTAGCTGTTTTTTCCAATGCATTTGGTACACAGCCAGGAAGAGAAGAGCTAGTGTTCAGAACTTTCCTTTGAAAAGTCTAAACAAGAACAACAACAGAAACGTTTCAAATCTTTCTTTGTTTTAATGGATACCTGCAAAATTACTCACACTTCACAAAACAGAAGCAACAGACATTTCATACTGCTGACAAACTTCTGAAGGTTTTTGTGCACTTGTTAAAAGAATATGCCCACAGAGGCATTAAAAATAGGAAGAACTCCATGAAAATATTTAAAACCTTAACTTCCCTTCAATCTGCTACTTAATGCTCTCTTTTGCATAAGGTCTAGAAGAACTCATGACATAGCTATAGCACAGAAATACTGTGATCTCTGCCTCCTGGTTCTCCAAAATCTTCTTGTAACAACTTTACTTTTTTTTTTTAATTTCACATTGCAATGAGAAAGGACCTTTTTATTTCCCCAGACATTACAAACAAGGACCAAGTTATAATGATGATGTGTGTTTCTACTTCTTCCCCCAGCCAACCACCAGGCTGTTCACACAGCAGCCTACTCCAACGATGCTTCTGTGATCAATAGATAATTCATTAGTATCATGTATCTCAGGGCCTAATTGACACAACAGGCTAAGCAACATACTCTAGGGTAACAGTTCCTAAACAGAGAGGCAGAAAAGAGGGGAATCCAATACCACATGTGGTCGCTTTGCAAGATTTAGTGTCAGTCTATAAATTATACTTCTGTGAGGTTAATGCGAGTCATTGGTTTCACAAATCTGAAAACGCACCTCTTCAAGCTTGGCTTAAAGAAACAGAAACATGTATGTGAAAGCAGAATTTAAGTAACATGCTCACCACTTTCAATTTTATAATTTCTTCTCAATTTTGCATTAAACAAGAAATATAGTTACCACAAATGTTTGGAAATTTTCTTTACAATAAACATAGATAGCATATTTTTTTTCTTACCTTATGATCATATGGATTGTATGAATGAAACAGCTGGGAGAGATCCTTTGTTCTCTGTTTTTTCTGTAAAGGAATATTAATAAATCAGCCATATTAGAAAAGTTACAGAAGAAAAAGAGAAGCTACTGATTAAAAAAGTGGCATGCAGGTACAAACACATTCTCTCCCCACATTGGTAATGAAACTGTAGGTATGAAGAGCAGTGTATACAGATTAAAGATATTATATATTACAGGAGATAACTAACATATACATTAACAATATTAAGGAAAATATCCTTAATAAATAATAAACACTAATCTGTGGAACATCAGTGGAATGTGTAAACAATTAAGACTAGGTTTAATCTTTGCACAATATATCATAAATAATATTTTAGAATACAATAACAAAACTGAGAGATCGGGTTACAATCTTGCAAAGACTTGTCTACTATTCTAGCATGTACATGCAGTATTGCCTTATAGGAGATTAGGTGTAAAGGAAGTCAATTTGAAGAAGAATCATTTATTATTTGTTGATTTCTTTTGATGCCAATACTCTCATTGCCTTGATTGTGGACAATTAACAGGTGATATGTCATTTAATGCCAAGGCAAAGGAGAAAAAAAATTTCTTCTCTTTAGAGCATAGTTCAAAGACAAAACCTGTTTGATCCAGCTCCTACTGAATTTAGTCAGAGAGCTTGCAGTGACTTCAGCTGATGTTAAATAGAATTCCTAAGCTGTATCCTATGGAGGGTGGGCAGGGAGGGAGGGGAGAAAAACACCCTTTGTCTTTAATGCAGGGATAAGTCACAAATCGGTTCAAAGTTTCATTATGTCAAAATCAATGTTTACATATCTCATAGCTGGGGAAGGTGAAGCACTGCATTTTGGAAAATGTGTAGAGGAGAAAACTGCAAGAACTCCTTGCTTATAGTCTGTACCAGTGTCTTATTTAGCCATTGTTTCTGTGAAAGTAGTTTTCCAGCTATGCTGGAAATACCTGTTTGTTTCCAGCATGCTGGGAACTAAATAGACAGATACATGACTCCAGCATTTCTTTTAACTTCTGGAAGCTATAGGGCAATTTAGTAACTTTTTATCATGTAACATGAAATATTGATTTTCTTTCTTTACATAGTTTTTATTTTCACTGAAATGTTAAGCATCTCACAATGACTTCTTTCCTGGTAGTACAGCTGTAGACAGTCAAAGTACTTAAAATACTATAAAAATTATCTGAAGAGATATGATAATAAATTAAAAAGAGATATAAAAATTATTACTAAAAGACTGCTTGAAAAAAACTAATTTAATGTAGCATCGTGCAAGAAGAAGACAAAATCACTTGAGCTTGGATTATGGAAACCCCATTAATCTTTCTTTCTAGGAAGAAAACCCTACAAAATCCAGAAAAAGTCCAAGTCTTTCTCATTGTTACTGAAGACTATCTATCTTGTATTCATTTAGACTACAATTACTTTAATAACACTCAGTAAAATGGTATGACAGAAAACCACCATCCTTTCACCCTCAGACTCTTGCCAAAATGCTGGTTACACTCAGCTAGACGAAGACTGAAGATAGCTTCCCTTACACAACACATTGACACAGTCTTCAACTTTTTGTTATTATAGAAAATTATGGTTTCTTTCCTACATTTCCACAAAAGCTTTGTATTTTGTACAAAACCAAAACTCTCACTAAAACTGGGGAAATGCTGGAAATTCCTAACAGAGAAAACCGTGAAATGAAACTTCTCAAGATGCAGATGAAGAAATGTCCCAAAAATCCCAGGATGCCTCATATGCTTAGCTGAGCAAAATCTAAACAGCATTTGACTGTTTTGTACAGAATCTGAGTATATAGAGATAAAAATGCCAGAAGCACAGAGTTAAGGCTGCTTAGTGATAATTTCTGTCTTTCTACAACAAAAAAGTGCAGTTTAACTCAGATCTCTAAAAACCAGAAAGATGTCATGTTTCAAAACACAAGACACAGGACTTCAGAAATTCATGCTGCTCCAATGGTAATCCCTTCAACTCCTACAGCTGGCATTGAGTCACAGGGTATGAATAATTAGTTTTTGAAATAAAGAAGCAGCATGGTTCGCACCTCACCTCAAGGCAGTACAGAGCAGAAGGTAAAGCAGCCCTCTCCATGTGTAGATGTAACAGTGGAAAATGAGGAGTCCAAAAGCTCCTTCTCCTTTATCACCTCCAGTAGACTATTTCAGTACCTGAACTACCTATTTACACTCATCTACTCAGAATTTCTTCCCTTAACATAGCTTCATACCCCTATTTATGTTTCTTCAGCTGAATCTAACATCCCTTTCAAGTACCCTTTAATATATAAAGTACCCTTTACTAATATAAAAACGTTTTTTCCCCCGCTCTTTCTCTTCAATGTTCTGATTCTCCAGTTCTGTACCAGTAATACTGCCAAAATCACATTCTAAAAAGCCACTCAAAAACCATCTCTGAACTTAGGCAAATGTACTGTCTTACCATATTGCTCCACGTGCAGCAGTACTATTGCTTTCAAACACGCTCACAGACCTACAGAGGATATATTCTAATTCCTTCTGAAAAAAATTCTATTTTCTTTCCAAATTAACATGAAAAGACCTTCAAGGAGTCTGATAGCAACATCAGACTCTGCTTATTACTGTACTTCTCTCAGGCTTGCAATAGAGTCCTTAGTTTGCAGCACTTAAAGAAACAAGTTCAGAGAGATGAGATAGAGAAAGAAATTTGGATCCTATACTGATGTCAGTCACCAAAAAAATACATGCATATGACTGTAAAAACAAATTTTCAGTTTTCTGTTTTAAAAAGTCATAAAAATGCCACACTATATAGAAGATAAAAAGTAGACACTTTTTATATCTTTAGCAGGAAAAGTATGTGAAGATCTGATGAAGAATGAATTAAAATCCTGCTGCAAGACTTAGTTAAATACTGTAAAACCAGATATGCTTGTACAGATAAGTATGCCAGGATGGAAGGTTTTCCTTAAATAAATCAATACTTTTTCTGAGTTATTTCAAGCTTGTTACTAAAATACACCTCAGTAATTAACTTCTTCTCAAAAAACAGGCAGTGTCCAAGAGATTTATAAAAATAAGAACCAGAAACCAATATCAATTAATGATATTTCTTAGGACAGAACACACAGACAATGTTAGAGAGGAAATAACACATTACCACAATTTCATTATTTCCCCCATCCCGCAAGCTGATATGCAATGCAAGTAACACACATTTTTCTCTATTTATTTCCTTTCTCTCTCTCACTTTACTGGGCCTCAGATTTTTGATTATTGAGATTTATTAAAGGATACTTGTCATCCAATATACATATTATATGTTCAAGGTATAGTAATAATTAAGGTTCCTTTGACAACAGCCAGGAAGTATATACCAAGAAAGCTGAGCTAGTGACCTTGGTGTTTTCACTCTTTTTCTCATGCATTGATTTTTAGGAATAATAAAACTTTTTCTAATGCTTTATATGGACTATACAGTGGATTATTATGTTAGTTTTAATCATGAAATATAACTTAAAGAAAAACAGAATGTAAAAAAAAAATCAACCAACCAACAAAAAACCACAACAAAGCCTGTAGTACAGAAGGAATCTAAAACTGTTTAAAATATTTTCTGCACAAGTAAACCAGTGTAGAATTTTGTGCTTACTACCTTAGAAATGTTTTTGGTTTGTTTTTTTTTTCAAATAATGGTGTGGAAATAGGGTAAAAGTAGGGGTATCATCATAATAAATTTTTATAATCAGAATATACTTTAGAAAAAATAATTTTATAAATTGAATAGTTATAACAAATGCTAAACATTATAGGCTCACACATGTATATTGCACTTATCTTGTGATCCTTTTTTCATATTCAGGTGATAATTACCTGTCTTTCAGATGATTTTAATGTAGCTCCAAATTTGTTTGTTTTCTTTTCAAGCATGGTGTCATAGGTCTACAAGGTTTATTGTTAAGGAGAACTACAATATCACTGAGGTATTTATATTATAGATCACTTAGAAGCTACTTAAATGGAATATTGTCAGATTTTCATCTAGGAATAAAAGGGACAAAATTACTCCAAATACGAAGGTATTACTGCTTTCCTTTAGACTCCTTTCTCGCTGTTATAAAGCCTATTTTCACCTTCAAAGTTCTTAATAATTCCAGCCTAATACTGTGACAGACCTGCAGATTCCAGCAGTTCCACTCAAAGTCTCAGCATCAATATATGGCCAGCAAAATTCTCTTGCCTTTCTTTACTTGCTCCCATGATTTAAAATCACTCCAATATACAGGACTGCCTTCAGTAACAAGAACATGTATCTGTTTCTATTCAAATACTCTTCCTTCGTGAGTACAGTGAATAATAACATGTGTCAAAGCAAACAGATTAATCTCTTTATTTCAGTTCTGTTCCCTCACTTACCAATCATCTCCCCCATTTCTGTTTTACATACTGCTGATCAGAATTAAAAAAACATTTTATTTTGCCACAGGAACTTTGTTTGATTTAGAGTTTATAAACCCACCCCCATCCTTGAGCATGCTAGCAACCAATAGCAATATTGAGCTTTTCTTTCAAACAAGTCTGAAAACCCACATTATCTTCTTCTGTAGTACCTAATGAATCACTCAATTTAAAATCATATTAAATTTAACAAGTCAAGGAAAAATTTAACTACACTTTTGATACACTTTGGGAGCTTTGCATGTATTTTTAGTTTTCCTCCTCAGCATAACTGAAAGCACAGAGGCTCCAGAACAACAGACACTTGCAAAACCATGAGACTGGATCTTTCTCCTCCGAAACAGCACTTTCTATAAATGTTTTGTGTTATGGCATTCTCTGACTTCAGATTTTCTGATCAGTAAAAAAGCTTTGTCCTTATTTTCCCTTATGCTACATCTGTGATCTCAAAACTACAAATGTCTTGGGCAGTTCCAAGCACAGAACTCTTATAAATTAGAATTCAGTAGGTAGCACCCTACCCAAAGACACCCACTGGACTAACTTTAATCTCCACAGAATTACTTGGCAAAACACCAGAGAGGGAGATAGCAGCTACTCCAACCAAGGCACATTTAAAAGCCTTGCCCAGAGATTCAATCCATAAAGTCATAAATCTATGTACTTATAACCACAACAGAGATATGAGCCAAGTCACTGGAACCACCATGTTATCAAAGTTTGCAGATTGCTTTTTGGTCTGCAAAACAGCTTTTAAAAAAGTGATCAGAAACCACTGAACCATTCTCTTTGACCTCAGTTATTCAATGCATCACCCTCTTAGAAATTATTCTGAAAAAAACCTTGTGCACCAGCCAGATTTCTTGATAAAATCATACCTGGTGTTCATTGTGCACTTGCATCCATGCCCTGTAAGGTCTGAAAGAACAGAAATGACAATACAGGCCTGACAAGCTCTGCTTCCTATCGCTAACTCACCTCTACTGACAATATTTTTGTCTTTCTGATCCCACTCTAACTAAGCATACAAAATAATTTGGGGAGTAGCTAGTCTTTTTGACCTAACCTACCCGAATTACTATGTTAAAATAGACTCACTGTTCTACTTCAACTACTGATACACACATATATTCAGTTTGCTTTAAGGTGTAACTTTCCAATAATTTTTGATCCGTACATGGGAAATATCATTTAGTGTATAGTGTGTTATTCAGCAGTTGACCTCAATGTTACACGATAGTGGGCCTTTTTTTCCAGCTCCAGTTAACAACACAACTATAAATTCATAATTCATATCTTGTATACTTTTTTACACACAATGAGTCTTTAAAAAAAAACAACAAAAAAGAGCATGGTTATATGACTCCATGTAATGTGTTTGTTGTCTTAAAGAGCAAAATATATAAAGCTTCACACAGCTTTACTCATCATTAATGCTAGAAAATGACTGCAAACAGAGGAATACTATCTTCAGGATTATAGCAACACAAATGATTATGGTTTATTTTATTTTATGTAGAGATTCTGATTTATGGAAAACTACAAACATTTTCAAAAAACAGCATGGGATCTTCGTAAGAACATCTGTCAACCTATCTGAAAATAATTTGTTGAAGGATACATTTTCAATTAAATCATGTGCATTGCAATTTCCTCCTTCCCACATCCCATATATTAGTTATGTAATACATACACTTCAAACTCATATATTTTACAAATATTGTTGAACTTTATTCCTCCTGGTAAATTTGAGATATTTTAATTTATCTTATTATTAATGCGTATTTTTCCTGTCACTTTTTATTAGAGAGACAGGCAATCACCAGTCATATGAAATTTAACATGGGCAAAGTGCTGGATTCTGCACCTGGTATGGGGCAACCCTGGATGTGTGGACAGACTGAAGAATGAGATGCTGGAAAGCAGCACCACAGAAAAGTGAACCTGGGGGTCCTGGTCCATGGCAAGTTGAACAGGAGCCAGCAGTGCCCTGCAGCCAAGAGGGCCAGTCCTGTCCTGGGGGGCATCAGGCACAGCATCACAGCCAGGCATGGGAGGGGATTGTCCCACTCTGCTCTGGGGTGGCCTCACCTCCAGTGCTGGGGGCAGTTCTGGGTGCCACAATATGAGAAGAAGACATTAAACTGTTAGAGAGTGTCCAAAGGAGGGCCATGAGGATGGTGAAGGCCCTTGAGGGGAAGGCCTGTGTGAGGAGCAGCTGAGGTCACTTGGGCTGTTCAGCCTGTAGGAGACTGAGGGGAGACCTCACTGCAGTGACAGCCTCCTTGTGAGGGGAAGAGGAGGGACAGACACTGATTCCTTCTCTGTGCTGAAAATGACAGGACTTAAGGAAATGATACTGAGCCAGGGGAGGTTTAGATTAGATATCAGGAGAAGGTTCTTCACCCAGAGGGTTGGGCACTGCAACAGGCTCGCCAGGGCAGTGGTCACAGCACCAAGTCTGACAAAGTGCAAGATGCGTTTGGGCAATGCTCTCAGGCACTGGGTGTGATTCTTGCGATGTCCTGCACAGGACCTGGAGTTGGACTTAATGAACTTCCAACTCAGGATATTCTACAATTCTATGGTTCTATAAATTATGTAAAATTTATTCTGAAGACTTTTACAAAGCAAGTCTTAATTTCAGAAAAAGCCCTCAGCACCTGTCCATTTTGAGGGTCCATAAATTTGGTATAGTTTGAAAAATGCTCTCACTTCAGATAGATTTTTTTATTTGAAATTCATGTAGAAATTCAGTCTATATGAGGTGGATATTTCCTAAGCATGCCACTATAACTGATTAGGAAGATTGCTTAGGTCAAAAACAATTTGTAGAACAAAATATTTAGCTGAATCCTGGCCTGGGATATCAGACATATTTCAAATCAGACTGACACTAAATCAGAAATAAAGTGATTGGTCACAAGGCACAGACTGTTTTTGAATATGTATAGTTACCGCAATCAGTTACACAATAATATAAACCAGAATGAACTGAAAACTACATCTTCATAATGAAATGTAATTTTAAAATATCTGTGTATCTGGATCTATATAAATGTTAAGCTCAGAACAAAAATAAGCTCAGAACAGACTTGTCTGCAGGGCACTCTTCTTTTTTATGATCTGGTGAAGTATATGTGTGCTTTACCACACACAAGCAGCCTTGAAAGCACCAAGTTGTCCAGCCTTGCAAGAAGAACAGAAAGAGAAGTGCTGGAGAGGGCACAGTGTGATAAAAACTGTGTGGAGCAATGCTCAAGTGCTTGCTGTGAGAGAGACCACACGTGTGCATACCTACAACACACAAATTCCCGAGACACACAAGAACTGTTCTCATTGTTTTATTTTCATCTATTACTCAGTCCTCCACTCTGCTTCCAGGTTTTCAGGAATTCCAGGTTCCAAGATTTTTAGCCCAATGACCAGAGGTGCAGCAATGAAAACAGAGGAAGATACGAGTTCCAAACTGACCTGATCGAATCTGACAGCTTTGAGGGAGTGTACTTGCATTATCAATGACAGATTAAGTTCAAGAAAGGGTCACCAAGAACCTACCTCAGGATATTTCAGTGTCCTTTCGTTCCAAAGAACTTTGCATGGGCCATCATAAATGTTACATTATTTGCAAATGATGGGCAAGCTTAGTTGCCTCCATGTTTGTGACTTAACACAACAAATAAATTTGCTGTGTTAAGTCACAAAGTATTACTCCTAAACCCTATTCTCATTTGAAGAAGTCTGGAATTTTGAAAATTTTCTGTTCTGATGCCTATATCCAGTTTCAGGGAATAAGTTATTATCAATTACTACAGCTGCTGGCACTGTTTTTAGTTCTGTGCAGTCTGGCTTATAAAGTGTATTGAAATTCCAAATTAAAAAATGGATTTTTCTTTTTTCAGTTTTACACAACTTACCTAAATGTAATTCAAGCACAAATTAAAAAAAATTACAAAAAGGCACAGTTAAAACTTCTTCTGTGGTTTCTCCACTTCATTATGAGCCAATGAACAGGACAGAAGAATAAAGAGTAGATTGGAGATAGAACTATTTTCTCTCTTAAAATCAAAGGCTACTCTACCTTTTTTCTGAAAGTATCTTCCATTCCTTCTATTCAGCACAGGAGTATGTGGTGTTCAAGATTCCTGATATTATTTCAGTTTCCTTGCAACTAAGAATCGCACAATCCCATCAGGGTGTTCAGAAAGACTCACAGGAAAGGAAGATGGGTAATGAATGCTCATGGCCACTACAAATCTTGGAGAACTACACTTTCCAAAACTATTTTTTAATACAACATATGTTCTGCACATGGCTGCAAGCATCAGTCCACAAAGTTACATGATGTTAACAGCAGCTTCATAATTCTTGCAAATTCTGTAACTATTTCTGGACTGAAGTTTAGGAAGAACTCTACCTCTTCCTCCATATTTTATTTTCAAATTATTTTTCTTAACAACATGGCCTAGATTTTGTTATATAGTTGTACTTTACTTTAAGATGCTCTAATTTTCAACTTGGATTTGTATAAAGTTTATGAGGAAGCTGCTGGTAATTTCCATTCCAGCCAGTTTCTGTTGTAAAAAATCCCCAAAAATTAAAAAAAAATAGAACACCAACTAAGCTGGTTTCCTAAATGTATTTCCAATCTCACTTTGAATTTTGACTTGTTTTCTCAAGCAACACAGTTTTGCTCTTTGAAAGCACAAGACTTCTATTCTACACCAGTGTAAGATTTAAGAGCCACAGCTCCAGGCTAGAGTAAAAATACTTTCATTCTTTCTCAGGGGTCTGACTCTGCACTGTCCAGCTGTTACTGTACAATTAAACTCATTCCCCAGATTCAGCTATGAACTGATTTTTCAGCAGCTCCATAGGCAGATCATTTATAGGTCTCAAAAAGGGTTTGACCTGTTTTAAAACCTACCAGCTCAACTGCCTCCCACAACAACAAAAACAGATTTTCATTTCAGCGCCTGGTAAAATAACTAAGTGGTTTGAACTTGAGCTGATTCTAGCTCTAAAATAAAATGGTCTTTAAACATTTGTAAAATTCTGTTTAGTAGTTTTGTCTAACCACAAACCCCCTATTCACAGGTAATTACGTTCCTTTGAATTCATTGCAAAAACCTGCAGTTTTGGCTACACGCTGGATGGTGAGCACTGGGGTAGATTTACAGATACAGCATAAAAGTAGTCAGATGTTTTGGCCATCTTTAAAACAGAGCAAAGGAGGAATCAGGCTTTCATAAGTAAACCAGTTTATATAGTTCCTGGAAAAAAAAAACAGCGAGGGAATAATGCAAAACTATTTCTAAGCATCTAGAAGGTAACAAGGAACTGACATTGATATGGCACTAACCAACAGACACACCAATCAAAATAAAACCCATCAAAGAATAACTGGGTTGGTTTGGTTTTGTGAGAGAATTCATAGCTATCTGTGGTTTGTATGGCTTTCTCCAGTTTTTTCCATAAAAATCATAAAGGAGCTTGATGTAAATAAAACTATTACGCAACTTGACAGGAAATGCAAACTTGAAGATTACAGTAGTTCAGTTACAGTGAAAAATATGAAGAATTATATATTGTTTTTTCCTTCATGGTCTACATTCCCCTCCAGCCTTCACATTTTTAATTCCCTGGTCCCAAAGTTGTCATGAAAATCTTCACTCAGGTCTTTGTTCTAGCAGAACAGCAAAAAGCCAATAAAAGTGTAGTGCTGAAAAACAAACTGGTACAGAGGTTCAGCAGTCAAACTCAGACATCAGTCTTGGCTTCTCTTACACATGAGGAACATTCTGCATGTCACACCATGCATTACTGCATGTTCTGGGGAGGGGAGATGTGTGTCAAGGGCCAAGAGCCTTTGATACACCAGAAGTAGTTATCACAGCTGCATCCAACTCCCTGGACAAGTAATAACATTTATTCACAGCACTTAACGGGGGAGCTCATAGTCAGTGACAATAGACTGGAGTAACAGTACTGCTCAATAAGTGGCATCGTTTCTTTTTCTACTTCCTTTTCTTCCACCTTATGATCTCCACAACATTCCTATTCAATTTTAGAAGAATATCCCTACATAATCCCAATGCATGATCTTTGGATTGGCCACCATTAATCTGAGGCAAGTATTACTGATTCTGCTGCATCTGTGAGAACTAGAAAAGATTTGGTACCTTCCTTTCTGGACATTTAAATCACAGTAACTAATCAAGTCCACCCAAAGCTGCACTCTCTCAAGTGCCATTGGCTGTGTCATTTATCACAGAGTACATGAAACCCTATCAAGTTATTTCTAAATCCATACTGGACAGCAGGGGAATTCTTTCCTTGCTTTAGCTCTGACCCTGGCCTCCCCAGGCACCTCCTGCACCATCACCACCCACTAAAGTCTGAAACATGTGCTCAAAAGCAAGAGCAGTCCTCAATTGTCATCCTTCCTCACTGCCTGCTAAGCAGGTAGTTTACCAGCCTGCTTGTGCTCCTTTCCATTAGAGTTCTAAACGTGCTAAAGGTGTCCCTTGCACAAGCAATGCTATTCCATTTGCTGTCCAGCTACCTGAACTTAAAATTGCTGAAGCAGAGGACAGCTATATAGTCTGATGCAGGAGTGGTTATTTTTCAGTGAGGCTGGGACAGTTTGGCAACATTTTTATAATGATGTATTTTGAAAAGGAAGAGCACATGAGCTTCCATGGAAGATTCAGCTGTTTGTGTGCAGAGATTCAGACCTACAAAACCTATATCCATCCACCCAGCAAAGGAGGAATTAAACATCACACTCTATCTAGTGGCACTCAAGAATGCCTATTTTTAGTGCCTTGCAGAATTCTAATCAAAGAGTGATATGGTGGATCTGCAGCCACTCTGTTTTGAAAGGGTGTCATGAAACTGCTTGGAGACCTCCTAGAGGGAAGTAAAAGTAAAGCAGTCTAAGAAAAATAAGTAGCCATTATAGAATAAAGGCCACAAAATTTCTGCTCCCACAGAGATGATCAAATACAACTTGTCTGGCAGACAGCACTGAGGTGTACATTGTATTATGCTATTCTTATGGAAAAAAATCTCTTAGTGCATTATGTACTGCTCCTGTAATTGGGAAATATGGGAACAGATCTAAGTGATGGTTTGATTAAATGGAGTGGGATACAAGGTCTGATCACTGATATTTATTTCTCCTAATAATGGTGAGTGTACTAACAGTGTGTTAGTTTTCCAAGTCTTCAGGGTGAGCGAGCAGCTGCAGCAGCTGCCTCTGGCCAGCTCTGTATACTCAGCATGACGCCACATGCTATGGAATATCCCCGTGGCCAGCTTGGGGCAACTGTCCCAGCTGAGCAGCCTCCCAGATTCTTGTGCCCCTCCAGCCTTCTTGCTGGCAGGGCACGAGAAGCTGAGAAGTTCTTGACTTGCTATAAACATTACTAAACAACAACTAGAAATAGCATGAAGTGGTATCAACATGATTCTTATATTAAATCCAGAACACAGCACTATACCAGCTCCTAGGAAGAAAATCAACTCTATTCCAGCCAAAACCAGGACAGTTATGAAGTTTGTAAATTGGTTATTCACTTCAGTATAGCAAGCATCGTGCTTAATACAACTAATGCAGAGAGAAAAAATTAATGAGACACTTCAGAGGAATTAAAGGAAATGTTCAACAGTTGACTGACAAAATTTTCTAGCTCGAAGCAATGTAATTATCTGGTGATATAAAGAAAGGGAGAAGGAAAAAGAAAGTGAATATATAATTGAAACCAAATTTCTTACACTATTGAAAATATATACAGAAAAATTAGAATCCATACTGCAGTTGATAGCAGTGTAATCATAAAGCTGCAGTCACATTACTGCTCTCAAAACAGCTGCCATCTCCTATTCTCAGTAGAGATGAACCTAATTGTACCTTGTTATGATCCTTATTTTCAAAATGGCTATTTCCTCATGTAATTTCCAAGTGACAGAAGTCAAGTTGATTCTGAGATTATAATCTCCCCTAATGTTTCAGAAATTGTGATGGACTAAATAATGAGGACAGAGAAAAGAATCTTTCAAGTCCCCACATGAGTGGGGACATGAAAAACTAAAGACCAGAGAAATTATCAAAAACATAAGGTATTACACACTCTTAATTTTAGATATTAAAATTAATAGTAATAATAATTCACACTTCAAATTATTCTGATCCTTTGCAATGCAATTAAATATGAGTTCCTATATTCCCATACCAGACACATCTGAATCATGTTCTCTTACATTGGTTGTTACCAGTTTAACTGGAATCTGTAATTTGAGTTAGGCAGTTATCAACACTAACACTTACACAAAAGCAAACACAGTAAGGAAATTAAGTAATTCAGATACATAATAACAATAATAGCAGAAACAACAATACACAAAGTAGCATTTTATCATTAACACACTTCAGAGTGAGAATTTTCTACCCACTAAGGAGCATCCAGACTCATCTCTGAAACAGTGCATTTAGCAGAAAGTGGATAAAATTGGGGCAAAGGCAATAAAAAAAAATTGGGTAGCATTTAAGTTCTGGACAACAGCTTGGCTCATTTTCCTGGCACATGACTCAGCATTACTGTAATTGCTTATTAAAAAAAAAAAAAATCATGCCTAGGTTTGTTTAACTTTTCTCTAAACTGGAAAGAGTATTTATGGTAAGCATAATCTAATTGATGGTTATGAAATGATGAGACCATTCAGACAGATGTCTGATTCTCCATGGACATTTTTTCTCCAGGAGAAATAAGAAAGGCCTGCAGCCTTAGCTGTCTTTTCTGAATTTATGGTGGCAGAACTGTCCATCTGGATTAGTGTCATCTGCCCTTTTAGCAAAATACTGGTGCCTGTAAGGCTTTCAATGATAAATTATCCATGTGAAGGGATGATTCCATGTTGACCTACTGATTGTTTCTTCTATTAAGATAAGCTCAAATGAGGATTTTCTCCCAAAAGGCAATTATATTTAAGATCATAATCCAACGATACACTAAAAATATAAAAGTACTAAATATTACTATGCTTCATATTCTACAGATTGTCTCTAGAAGTGGTAAGGTCTTCCAAAAAAAGGTAATCTTAAAGGAACTGACATGACAAGTATGTTATTATTGCAGCTGTGATACTTGGGCAGAATCACCAAGGCCATCCTGAATCAGAGTTGCTGAAGAAGGACTCACTAAAGTGGAGTGGTTTGCAATTAGCAATGGATTTGTCCATTGCAGAAATACTGAAAAGCTGAAATAACATGGCAAATGCATTCAGTCTTCAGGAAAAAGTAACAAAGAAGAAAAGAAGAATAAAAGTCGTCAAATAACTTGCTCACTGATTCAGCATCTGTTCTTAAACAGTAGAGACAAAACTCATTTCTCATAAAGAAATGCTACTGACAGATCCACTGCAGAGGATACTGTTACGAACATCCTGTGGAAGCACCAAGCTCACAAGTTCAGACTGGTGATCTAATGCACACTGAGACACTTGCACAGACCAGCTGTATGGCAGTGCATGTGCCATTTCTTACCCAATGCAAATGCAATAACACGAATTCATTAACATGCATAATATTTCATTAAAGGATGAAAGGGTCAGAGTGCATAATGTGCATGGTTGTGTACTACTTCCTTTTCCGAGCAGAGAAACGTAAGTTACTCTAAGCAAGGAATGACAAATTAAATGCCTGTCCATTTCTGGAAATGCAGGAAAGATCATCAGCTGCTGTCTCGAAGTAATGTGAATATAAAACATAGGAGATTAGCACAAGCTCTTCCTGCTCTGTTTGACTAGTTGCTCTCCATTTCTACTAAGAGATAAAAGAACAAAGGATCTCATAACACAGGATTTTTGAAGGACTACAGGGGGGAAAAAAAAAGAAAAAAGAGAAACAAAATCTATTAATTACAGATTTTCATCAGCCCTGGATTAGAGGCCCCATCTTCTTTGAAGGTTCTAATTCACTGAAAGCAGTAAGTACTAGTGCTACAAATAAGAAGAAAGAATGTGAAACTGGGTTAAATTGACAATTACCATTTTCCAAGTAATACTTCTAACTACAGAACAGCTAATGTTCTTTTAATAATTTATCTCTTCACAGACTGTCTTCCCATAAGCCCCCAGTTAAAGAGAAGTGGGTAAATTAACTTAAGCTCTCTGCACCTCCTGTGAAAATAGCATGCTTAAGAACTTGTGTATAGGAATACAAACCCAAAACACAAATCAATGTTTTGACTTTTATACATCATACCTTCCAAAAAACTACATTTCTAAACTTTTTTTTTTCATTTATCAAAGTATCTAAAAAGCATTCAAGAGTAAGACAAATAATGCAACCATGTGAGTTGGTTATACTAAGGAGACCACTACAACAGCAGGTATTTATATTTGAAAACTTACAATTACCCATTCTGAGATAGTCTATAATAAATGAAGAGTCATTGCCCAAGCTGCACTACACTAAACAATAAACTGAAGAAACCAGATATAATCTCATTTTATGTCTCCAGCAGCTGACACATCCTATGGAATTCTTGTATATACTGAGAGTAAACAGAGATACTTTGTTTAGCTTTCAGACATATAAGCAAAGGAATACAAGTCCCAGAATATTATTTTGACTTTGTGTTGGTGTACCAGGATACATAAATTGAAATAAATAGGTTTTTATTTAAATTGATTTACATTGCTGGCTAACTTTCATTCTTACATTGAAAGGAAATATAAATGTTATTTATGCCCATAAAAATGATACAATATGAGTTGAATGGAATTACTAAAGGCATCAATCTTGTATACTTTCCTGTTTTGAGATTCAGCTTACAAAAATAAGAAATTCAATTTTCTTGAAATAAATCAAACCATGCCTTCTGATATGATTGCTATTATTATTGCTTATAAATAGTTATTTATACCAAGCAAGATATAGTAGACATTTTAGCCATGTATCTTGTCTATAAGAACAGGCAGGCAGGCAGGCAGGCAGGCAGGCAGGCAGGCAGGCAAGAAGGCAGGCAGGCAGGCAGGCAGGCAGGCAGGCAGGCAGGCAGGCAGGCAGGCAGGCAGGCAGGCAGGCAGGAAGGCAGGAAGGCAGGAAGGCAGGAAGGCAGGAAGGCAGGAAGGCAGGCAGGAAGGCAGGAAGGCAGGAAGGCAGGAAGGCAGGAAGGCAGGAAGGCAGGAAGGCAGGAAGGCAGGAAGGCAGGAAGGAAGGAAGGAAGGAAGGAAGGAAGGAAGGAAGGAAGGAAGGAAGGAAGGAAGGAAGGAAGGAAGGAAGGAAGGAAGGAAGGAAGGAAGGAAGGAAGGAAGGAAGGAAGGAAGGAAGGAAGGAAGGAAGGAAGGAAGGAAGGAAGGAAGGAAGGAAGGAAGGAAGGAAGGAAGGAAGGAAGGGAGGGAGGGAGGGAGGGAGGGAGGGAGGGAGGGAGGGAGGGAGGGAGGGAGGGAGGGAGGGAGGGAGGGAGGGAGGGAGGGAGGGAGGGAGGGAGGGAGGGAGGAGGGGAGATTAGATGCAATGCCGTTAACTTGAAGAGTGAAGGAAGTAAATGAGCAGTGCATAAGGAGAGTCTAAAGAAGAAGTAGCTTTTAAATTTAATATTTGAAAAATCAGACTATCACTGTTATTAATACTTCGCATAATTTTTCACAATAAGCTTTAGAATGCTGGAGTCACAGAAGTCTAAAAATAGAAAAAAATACTATATGTAATCAATCAGCTACTACTCTTTGTAGTCATTCACCCCAAACTTGATAGAAAGCAGACAAGATCTTCAGTATAACCACTGCTTTACCCTTCCTTACAATATGAACAGTCATTTATATATGAAAACATATTCAGTGTTCTAGCTAGCATCATTTCTCTTATTGGACTGAAAAAAAATCCTTCATTTGAATGTTGCACAGTTCTGTAGAAAATGTATGTTTTCATATACATGCTTTATTAAAGGCATCTGAAAATGGACCTTACCACTGCAGCTGGAACTTGAGGCATTTTTGCAGCTGGGGTTCCTGGACGTGGGTAGAACTGATTAATAAACAAGCTTGGAAACCTGTAAAGTTCTACAAGTTTCATAGTTTCTTGAAAATCTTCATCTGTCTCTCCTGGAAAACCACAAATTATGTCTGTAGCAATTGTTATTCCAGGCACTCTGTAAAGGAAGTAGAAAGAAATACTTATCTGAGGACATGTACTAGATGTACTTAAAAGCTAGTGATACATATAACCATCAACTTTATCTACAGAAATTGAGACCTACAACGATCTTGGGGAAAAAAAAATAACACCATTGCTTGGTAATAAGAAATAAATCTGTTGCTCAGCCACGAGCACAAGTAATAGAAGACATTGCAGCAAATACTGGACTAGGACTGTGAAAGAAGTGTAAAAACATCTGGATCAACCCTTCCTTCAATCAAAATTAGATGTAATCAGCAGACCTTGCTATTTCTTGAATTCTGATTGCTTAATCCATAAAATGTAAACCTTTTGAGACTCAGTCACTAGAAAATATCAGCTATTTAATGTTTTATAATCCTGCTATTGAGGTAGAACAGGATATCTCAAAGAGGGGACTGGCATATCGTATCACCCAGCAAATTTGAGCGAAATCAGCTTAGGAGCCAAAAATACATCTTTAGTCACAAGTTAATTTTTAACTCAGTATTCTAAAACATCAGCCTATGCCTTGCTTTAAAAGGAAAACAAAATACTTAAGTTCACAAATGAACGGGCAGTGAGTTCTCTTCTTATTTAAGCAAGGTCAACATTCCCTGACTGTTCCCCTTGGACTGAATATGCAGAACCCTTACACACATCAGGTTAGGGCAGCACAGCTGACAGAGACAGCCCACAGACACAGAAGGATGCACAGAAGAGGGTGAAGTTAGGGGGTTTCAGTTGAAATTGTGCCACTGTCACAGTCTTGGACACGGTGGGAACATGCCATGAACACTTGCCCCAGTAGATATCAGAGCAGCTGTCAAGGCTTGCACCCAGACTGAGCTTTGCATAGAGTGGGAATAATGATTAGCGTGCTCTGGAGAGAGGCAGAAACACAGAGTGCTCAGTGCACCCTCCTGACACAGATGAGACTGTTTCCACAATGCAGAGTTCACCCCACACTGCCAGTAACAATGATAATCTGGAGAAAATATGACTTAAGGAGAAAAGTAAGACCTCTATACAAATACTGGTGGTATCTAACTTGGAACTGGTCCTGTTTCAAGTAGGGGAAATAGATGAAATGTCTTCCAGAGGTCCCTTCCAATCTAAATAATTCTACAGCTCTTATGTAGGCTACAGGTGGAGAAAGAGCTGAGAAAGATTGTTTAAGGGGTGAATGGCAAAAAGACAACTGTCACAAGTGAAGTTCACACTTGAGGTTAAGAAGATGTCTCCAAGACTGTCTCTAACCTAAAGAAATGGATGGAAAGCTTCTCTTCCCCTCATCCGGTTAACACAATGCAGAACTGTGAACATCAGTGCATGTAATCCATATTACACTTATAAAGCATTCAAACAGCCAAAGAAAACTATAATTACTTATTAGACAATACATCACCACAGAAAAAAAAAAAAATCATGTGGTTATAGTGAGTGAAGAAACTTGATTTTGAATAATTGAAAGAAAAACTTCCCAAAGAAAAACTTCCTGAAACAATGAGTTCTATTGGAAAAGGAAAACCTGTTGTCAAAATATCCAAAAAGGGGAAGCAGAGAATACTGTTCTTATTAATTTGATTAGATGCAATATTATACCATAGCTTATATTCACCACAACAGCCTTCAGACAAATTGTATACAGTAGTAAGTATATTCTGTGATTTTTTTTCCCTAAACTTTTTTTTTTTCCTTTAAGTATTGGCAATGAGCTCATTCTAAAGTGAATGTCTTTATCCTCTTTTAACATGTATTGGATATATAGGTAGCAGCACTGGAATTTATCAGATATTATTAGAATCTTCTTCCACCTTTTCCTTATGAAAAATTCCCACCAAAGAAACCAAATTCTATCAATTCCCTTTTGAGTTCATGAATTCAGACTGCATCATCTGAGCGGAGGTTAAAACATGGCATTTGAATGACAAATCAAAACCAGTAAAAAACTGAACGTTTTCAAGGACTTGATCCAATAGCCCTAAGTGGGAAACGCAAGCTGGATATTGTGCAGAACAGCAGAAATCCCCAGAGCTGATGGCTCAGCACCCTCAGTTACCATTGCTTAACACTGACAAACATCAAGATATGAACTTGTGCTTGCTATCAAGTAACAATAAAATCCCTTATCTTTAAGGACTGAATGAAGAGAACAGCACTGTATCCTGCAACATGACTTTGTTCATACCACAAATATCTTGTGAAGCAGTATTAAGCTCATGGAAGAAAGAGTACATTACTTTATAAACCAATGCCACCTAACATCAGCTGCCATTTCTCAGAACATGAACAGAACATTCATTACATTTGACAAAACCATTATAATGAAGTTATTTTATCCATTTTAATGACACTATTGGCAACAGTCAAAGCATTTATTACCAATGGTAGTAGTAATACCATCCTTTATAAAGGCCTGGTTGTTTCTATAGCAACATGAATTATAAGGTCCAATCAAGCTAGATACAATAAAATATGCTCTTTTTCTCCATAACACCAGTTGTCATTCAGTTAAAAGGAAATTACATATTTTAAAAATTCATAAACTCTACAAATGTCTGAACTCCATTTGCTGATAAGGTGTTAATTATCTTAGTAATTAGATTTCTTCCTGGATGGAATTATTACACACAAAGAAAAGCCTGGGTACAAAAAGAGAATAAGGCCATGGTGTATTCGGCAACAGCAATTAATTACAGTTCAATCCAGTGTAACTGCCTAAAATATGACATTGCATAGTGCATTTTTGTATCACTGCTGATTATATTGTTCAACAAGCAGTTTAAAAAGGGGAGAAAAGCATGAGATTTCACTCAAAATAAAATCAAAAATGATAAAAATCAAGCTCTTAAAGACTTTTCAAAGCAGTGATGAACAAAAATATGTACAATTAGCTCCACATGTGAAACATAATTTCTTAATTAAAAAAAGAGGAGAAAAATATGTAATTATGAAAAAATATAAAACACATACACACTTGAAAATTAAAGTGACCTTTTCTCTGACAGCCTGAAAGAAAGCAGCACAAAATTCTTTATTACTTAAGATTCAGATGATGTTTAAGAATTGCTCCATCTATGAAATATGATCCAAAATCACATAAAAACAAGTTCTTATGCATCAGCCAATATTACTATTTTTTTACACCAAATGCTGCTTATCTA
The DNA here is from genome assembly GCF_030490865.1 of Poecile atricapillus. Lineage (NCBI taxonomy): Eukaryota > Metazoa > Chordata > Aves > Passeriformes > Paridae > Poecile > Poecile atricapillus. The sequence continues at coordinate 60,886,053 of NC_081250.1, forward strand.
TTCTGAAGCAAACAAATAAAAAAACCTGGTGAACATCCCCTGTAACATTTATTACATGAACACATTTACAGTTAGTCTAACTATTCAGTTTCCACAAATATTTTGTAGGAGAGAAGCACTACAACATGTTGACTCTCAATTGGGATGTTTTACAATAAAACTGCGTAATTTCAGAAAAAGACAAATCAGAGGAATAATTAATGCCATGTATACGATAAAATAGCCCTAATACTTGTGATTCCTGAATATTGTCTCCCCTATGCCCCTCTATATAAATCCCTTCCACCTGCTCAAGCAGACTGATGTTTTGCCATTCTGAACTAGACCAGCAATGCAAACCCCATCATCCTGGGCAATTCTGACCACCCAAAGAGAAGCAACTACTTTACCTTACAGTGAAGACACATCCATTTTACTGTGATGCTGTAAGGACCAACACACCCATAAACAAGTGCTGACAGCACACGTATCCAAATCATACAGAAAGGATGAACAAGATGTGTTTGAAAGAAGAAAAGCGACATCTTACCCTCTGCCTAAAGAGGAACCAAGTCAGCCTCTGGGGTCAGAGAAAAAAGTCAGACCCAAGGAATTGTCTGATGCCTAGAAGTCAAGCCATGGATAAGTGACTTGGAAAAGAGATAAAAGTGATAAAGGCTGACGCAAATAAAATAATAAAACCAGCCCCCCCCACCCCCCCGTCATTTTCACAGAGGAATTTTTCTAAGAAAAGCTGGAGAAAAATTGTGACTATTTCTAGGATTCACTTCTTACATGGACCTTTTTATGTGGTTTTAGCTACAGAAAATATTTCCTTTAGCAATAACCATTACAAACCAAATCCACCCTCAGGGAAGAAATTATGTAAAGGAACTAAAATTATCACCTTCAGCTACTCATGCGACCACTTGAAATTCTTTCGCATGATCACATATTCTTCCCACTTGCATTTCAGCAATTAACACTTAAATCCAAAAATTACTTAAAGCCACCGACTCGCTCTTAAGCAAGACCAGCTACCACCACCCTTACATTCCAGCAAAATACTGCATTAGAATAAATAGAAATATGAATAAAAAGAATACAGTCTTTTTATATAAATGTAGTCTTACAGAACGGTATGAGAACTCCTGTGTAATCTATAGTAATTAAAGTCAAAACAAAAATGTGATGACATAGCTACTTCTTGATTCATAAATTAGAAACTTGCATTGAAAAAATGTTAGGGAAAACCCCAGAATTTTTATAAAAATAAAACCAGCCTACTCTGAAATGTTATTGCAGCATCATACATTATTTTATATTTTAGAATGCTTCTGCAGTATAAGCCTATTCAGAGAACATGAAATGGGGTTAATGGATGAAATAATTTGAAGGTACCTGAGCTGGTCTTTCAAGTGCATTTACAGAGCCTAACAGGCATCTCAACGTGCCGTTTTGTGTTGGAGCTGAAGGATGTGTTTCCATCTTCCCCATGACCACACACAGTCTTGCAGAAGCCCTTTTCAACCCCTCTTTCTCTTTTCTCCATGAGGCCTAGTCTTGTGGGATTTCTGACTCCAACTTAAATCACTCACTGAGGAGTCACACCAATTGGAGCTAGCACAAGAGAAACAGACTGCTCAGCTGGAAGCATTGCCTAGGAACAACAGGAAACTTCACCCTGCTTTTCTCTTGGCTATATGGAGATTAACCTGAGGATTAAGCCATGGAAAAATCCCCACACTTTGAGAAAGGAATTCAGCCTGTTTCTGTTCTGAAATCCTCCAGCACCTCTCTCTCTCTCTCTCTCCACGGACTCATTGTCTGGAGTGTGGGGGGGACTAAATCTGAACATAATTTCTGAAGAGGGGGGTTCTCCTTCCCTTCCCATTCATGATTTGCCCTAAATTACACAAAGGATGAACAGGCATCTAATAAATAGATATCCACTGAAAATGTTTTTCTTGGTAATCTTTTCCACATGTGTTTAAAAGTAGTCCAGGATGTGTGAGTTCAGAACCTCTGTGTGAGAAAAACAAGTTCTTTTGAACCCTCATATCAATTGCTGAACTGATTTACACACGGAGTAAAACGGGAAAGTACCTTGGTTAAATGACAATAGGCACGTAATAAACACTTCTGTGTAAAGCCTCTTAAATGATAACACAGTGATCCTTATGTCCAGATATAAACTATATTTTGGTAAGATACCTTATTAAAATGCAGCTATATATATCAAGAACATTAATATTTAAGAAAATTTATGTAGGAATTATATGGGATATAAGAAATTATCTTATTTCAAATATTTCAAAATGTTCTCTAGTACTGCATAACAGAACTCCAGGTTGTCTCACAAATCAGTTCTCCTTTACCTCAGTTTGGCTGAATTAAAGCAAAAAAGGTAACTATGTTGATACTGCATGTAAAAGTATTTAATAGCTTCATTTATAAGTTAACTCACTTAACTACTGAGACAATGAATACTAGCAGATGCTTAAGTAAGTCATATTTTCTGTTTGTAAAAAGCATCATTTTAATACTTATCTAAAATCTTATTTTTATAGCCTGGATCTTGTCTCTCAGAAGTTAATGCCCAAGACACAACAAACCAGAAAAAGAAATTGTACTGCCATATTGTTGATATGCTTGCTTTGATTAAAAAATAATAAAACAGACAAATGAAAGCCAGACAAGACCACAGAGAAACCCTCTGAGTATTTTTTCAGAATATTCTTGCAAATTTCCCTGAAGGAAGGTATATACATCTGGGAGAATCATTGGCAAAGCCATTAGATCCTACTAGTTAATTTGGCGGTGGTTCATAGTGAAACACTTCAAATTTCAAAGGTAGCAGAAACTACAAAATAAGTCCAGCCTGACAGCTACGGAGTCAGGGGATGTATCCTGCTTTTTGCATTCCACACCTGACAGAGGTGACTCGAGGCTACTCCTGGTGGTGATTCCCAAGGGAACACATTACACCTGAGCTTTGTGGTCTTCAGCAGTGTCCAATGGATTTGCAAGTGCAGCTTATTATGTTTGGTTTGAATGTGGAGTCATTAGTGCTTTTGATGTAAGTCACCTTAAACAGGCTGGAGAATAGTATCCGTGATCAAGAAGCACAATCCAACAGCTCTCAGAATTTAACTGAGAGTGAGAACAGGTATTTTTTAATGACTGTTCTTTTCCCAACCCACCTCCTGCCCCCAGAAGAGCTCTTTCAGAAACTGGGCTGAATGACACCTGGAGGCAGCGAGCAGACCTGATTTCCAGAACTCAGCTTGAGAAAGTATAGGTGTGGAGGACTCTGTGTGAGTAGGGACTGGGCTGTCCTTGTTACCAGGGAATAGTGACCTAGATAAAAAGTATATCTCATAATTAGCATGGCTCATTGCCTAAGGATGAAAGAGTACACATGGTTTTACTCTCTTCAAACAATTACCATGAAGGTTGCCAGAGTTCCTAGTAGATACAGCCGAAATGGTTTAAAGCATTGTAATACTTCCCATTATCACTATTCTTAAAAAAAAGAAAAACAAACCCAAAAACCAAACCAAACAGTTAAGGCTTGAACAAACTTTATTCAACTATAAGGTGTTCCACTCTCCCCATAAACAAGAAATGTTTTATAGAACTTCATTATGGATTTATAACTTCAGATCATTATTGTTTCATGATTAAAAAATGAGCGACTTAAGACAAAAAGCTCAACATCCTTAAACTTCATTTCCATTCAATCTCTAATAAATACCATCTGCTGTGTACTTTAGGGATATAATACCCGTCAAAAACTCAGCCGTATTATGAGAACCGGCACCAAGTTGATCTGAAATGCATATTTGAACAGATGTGTTTAAATTACATCTCTCCGTCTATCCACACACATAAATTCAGAATAAGCGTGTGTTGATTTAAAATGCATAAAAAAGGGATTTGGAGATGCATCAAAAGTGAACAGCATCTCAATGGATCAAGGCTCGCATTACTAAAGGTCATCCCTAAAAATAAAGTTTGAATTTATTAAGGGTTGCACCAGGGAACCGTTCTTGGGAACTGACTTAACGTTTGCTGCACTAAAGCAGCCATTGAAATTACACTAATTTTCTATGACCCTTCACTGTTTAACATTAGAGCTGTCAGGCATGGTCAGAAATAATAGGATCTCAGCCATGAGTAGCAGAGAATATGTTATACTTTTTCTCAGTCTGACACAATGCTTATCACCAATACTAAACGTCTTGGGCTCTGTGGACCCATCCACGTCTGTTTCAGTGACAGTCATTTAGCTCTTCACTCTGACACAGAAATCAGGCATATAAAACAAAATGATTAGCATGCCTTTTTGGCATGATGAAACCAAATGAAAAAATTGCAAGCAGGGCTCCATTAACAAATGCTAATTAAAAAAAAAAAAAAAAAGGAAAAGAAAAATAAGTATTTCTGAATGTGTCTTTTTGCCCATCCATAATCTACAGTCCTGCAATGTTTCAGGGATCTTGAAGATTAAGACACACTGGTCCAGAGGTCCATCTAAGCCAGCAATCTACTCCTAGCAATAGGCATTAGAAGTAGCCCAGGGAAGCATTTCCGATGTTGAGGCCCCCTCCCCCAAATCCCTTTGTCCTTCCAACTGGGTTTCATCAGAAAGATGTTTCTGTAACCAGTAGCTTCTGATGGATTTCTTCTCCATTAACTCATCAGCAAGTCTCTCTGTAAATCTAAACCCCACCATATCAAAATCACTTGAAAGAAAAAAAAATAAATTCTCTGTTGAGCCTTCCATTTGAGCCTTCATTCATCAAATGAATTTGCCAATTCATTTGATTCCCCCTAATTGTTATGCTGGGAGAGACCAGTAACAACTCCATTCACCCCCTCAGTGCTCTTCATGATTTTACTGACCTCTTTTCTAGTCCCTCTGAATTAGCATCCTCCCAGACTGAAGAGTCCTTAATCTCCTTTGTGTGAAGATCTGCCGTACCTCTGATAATCTCTGTTAGTCTTTACAGTAACTTTGCTCATTGTAACCTATCCTTTTTGAGATGGGCGTTGACAGCATGTAGCAGTAGCAAAAAGTAATGGACCGTATACAAGGTAAGGGACAAGAGAAAAATAAGTTTTTAAAAATAAATAAGCTAGAAATGAAAACAAAAAGAAGGCCAAGCACATTTCAAAGACAGGCCAAAGTCAACAAAGTGGTGGTGGTAAAGGAGAACAGAAGATATTGTCAAGGAAGGAGCAGTAGTATGAAAAGTAGCCAGACTTTAAAAGAGAATGTAAGATTTCTGTCTGAAGAAGAACCAAGAATTGATGAAAAAAAAAGAAAAAATTGCCAGTGGGGCAGATGTTTTATTCCAAGGTGTTGGTTCAAGATTGTTTATATTAATAATTTTTGCAGCACAGAGAAAAAGTAAAGAATGGCAAGACATACACTAAAACAAAGAAGATTTTGAAAAAAAAATGTGCAGAGTTTGAAAGAGCTCCCCCCAAACAGCAAACATATTTAAAAGAGACACAATTTTTTCACATCACAACCTATACAAAGAAATTGACTGGATCTTCTTTCTGTCTTACAACTTTGTGAGAAATCATGACACGAGAAGTTTTCCAGTTGCAAACATCAACATGGAAAGAATCAAGAGTCTGAAGAAAACAGCATTTAAAAACATAGGCATGATGCGCACCAAATATAACATAACCTCCATTCCATTTTCAAAGTATCTAACGAAACACAAATTTTACCACACCAGCTGATCACTCAAAACATAACAGCTTATTTGCTACATCCTTATCAACACAGTACTTACAGAAGGTGTTGTTATAATTAAACCTGAGAGTCGCAGTTTTAACAGAGCAGCAGGCAGGTTGTCTGGGTCGAGGCTTTAGCAGCCATAAGCAGTTTTCCTGAATGTTAGCCAGAGGCATTTAAATCACAGTTCATGTACTCTAACTAAACAATGCTGCAGTTTTACACCAGACAGTTTTTGATGTACATTCCTATACATTCTTAAATGTGAAGTTTTCAGATCCAGTATCTCTTATGTATCAAGTATCTGGTAGGTCAAAACCTTTTACTGTCACCTCTCTAAATTTTTTTTTTTTCCCCTTCAAGAGAAATGCATGTACAGGAAAGAGATTTCACAGGGAACTACTACTCCTATCTGCAGCACAAAAAGCAAATTTGAATAATAATAATAATAATAAATGTCTCAGAATAAGTGTAGTATTTGGCTCAAAATTCCAAAAACATCCTCCCTACTCCATAAAGATTGAAAGCTGCTATCATGTTACTTCAAAGTTTTTCATTCTTATTTCATGATCCACTGTCAAATGTGACTATATGGTCTTCACACTTCAGACCAAAGCATGACACAAGGATTGGGATGTACTCAGAAGACACCACCTATATAGCTTTAGAATTATATTTTCAGAGGTAACATTTCAGACTTACAAGCAATGCTATTTCTTTATTAAGCCAAAACCCATGAGCATAACTTCAAAGAAATCCAGTGTGCTTTACTAATTAAAGTGTGGTAAGATAAAGTTAATTATATTTCAATATAATCATACTTCAATCAGCATAATGCAATATAACTTGGATCATTGGGAAACAGAGAATTTACCTTGCAAGAATAAATTTAAGGAAATTATAAAGTAAATATTTCAAAGGGCATGTATGAAAATTATTCATTCGTTCCTGTAAAATATAATTGAAACAATATTCGGAAAGAACTGAGCATGACTGTTAAGGTAATGGGCATCACTGGAGTGATAATACACAACAAACACCGTCTTCAGATCACCATCTCATCCCATTCATTTCATGCTCTGATAACAATCTGAATTTAAAGAAATCACACCAGAAATAATATCCATCTTTATGAGCCAGAACAGTTCATTTGGCTAACTGCAAGGTAGCAGAATGGCTGTGAGAAGTATCTGTTTTGTTCTCAGGTGCACCCAAACTCAGGTACAAGCAGGCGTGTTCAGAATACAAGACATTATAAAAGATTGGTACATAAAAATAAAATATTATTTTATGTATCAGTTAATAAGATACAATTTAAAGTAAAATACTGTGGCTTCTCTTCCAAGCACAGAAATGGGCATAGTCATAGTCAAGATAGCTATGTGTCTTGAGGACACTGGGCAGAAAAAGCAAAATCGCCATGAAAACAGCTCCAAAATGTCCTATTTAACCTCTGAGAAGGATGGCCTCAACCAGCTAGGTTCTTACACACTTCATGTTTGTAATGTTTTGGTAGCAGCTTCCTTTATCTAGAGCTGCCAATAATTTAAGAACATTACTTTGTAACAGACAGAATCAGTTTAGAATATTGGGGTCAACAGAAGCAATTAATTCATGCATTCCTTCCGAAGTTTTGAAGGACATTCAGATTCATACATGCACAGTAAGGAACACGTAGAGGACATCAGAAGCAAAACCAGGAAAAGACAGTATTTTAAATGTAGACTGTTAGCTTGCCAATGACAAAGTTAATACAAAATCAATGGACACTGTTGCCTCACGGAAGCTCTTATCCATTTCTCTCTGTTCAGTTCAGTGAACTACTTCATTTTCAGTGTGTCACCAAGTTGCAGATACCTTAATAATGACAATTAGGATAGCTTACCATATCATTATTAGTGTATATTGTCACAGTCAAAAGCTTTAAATAAAATAAAGGACTGTTAAATGTGTATAAATTCAGGAGGTACATTTTTTTTGACAGGCTGTATACAGTCACAAATCTTAAGACATTCAAGCAGTAGCTTTGCTGCCTAAGTGTAGGGTTACTAAGTGGGAAATTTAAAAAAAAATTCAGACAAACATAAAAGGACTAATTCATGTCAATACGAGAAGTAGTATTTGTGAATAATATCAGCAAAGCTGCTACAAAGTCCAAATAAAATCCAGAAGTTTAGAAAAGATAATGAAACCCCAATGATTCAAACAAAAGGCTGGAAGGTGGTCACCTTAAATATTTTGGGCTTGCATGTGTCAGATGTCCTCTGTCATGCTGAGGAGCACACACCATGTAAATGTGTTTCTACATAGTAAAGAAGTGAAATAGCCAGAAAACAAAGCTTTCAAAGTTAACAAACTCATCCTGTGGAGAAATAATTAAGGCAACTTGATGTTGTGAGCAGCTACCTGATCTGACCTGCCAGTGACTGAAAGTTAAAAGAGAATTAGCACGAAATCTAAAACATGCTGTTATCACTGAAGAATCATCAAAGACAAAATTAAAAGTATGTTTTATGAAGAATTCAAAGATATGACAGCATTCCAATTATGGCAACTAAAGCTCTTTGGCATCATTGAACCATTAACATTGGATCGGTAATGTATGAAAATTGTACTTAGGGAATAAGGTTTCAGGTAAATTTAATAGCCGTAGAAGATGAATAAAGATGTAACAGAGATGAGTAACTTCTTTCTCACATATGAATATATGTCATTAGGTAAGAGACAGGATCAGTACCAAGTGGGTTTAGCAAACTGATTTAAAGCGCACAAGTCATATCTGAAGATAAAGGGAAACAGATTTTCTTCTATCTTGACAAGTTAAGACAGAAAGGCCTGGCATATGAGGTCCCATAAACCAAACAGAGTCTCTGAGGATTCCACAATTAGTAAATTAGACAGAACAGTTACTATTGAAAACAAAATAAGAATCAGGATGGAGCAAGCCAACTGCTCAAAAACAAGCATCAGTCTTGTATCAAAGAAAATTATAAACTTCAGGAAATCCCCAAAAAGTTTGTAAAAGTCAAAAAAGCAATACTTAAGAAGGAGATGGAAGAGAACTGAAAACCTTCAAAAGCATCATTATGAAAGGACATCAGTGATGTCCTCAGACAGGAATATTAAATCTAATAGTTCTGATAAAGGAAAAAATTGAAAACTTTTGTCACTGAAGAGATGAGTATAGAAACAAAGACAGAGTATCTTGACAGTGAGACTTACAGAGATGGGAAAAAAAAAAAAAAAAGTGCTTTTCCTGAGGTTCCCAACATTCTAATCAGAGAATCATATTACAGTTTGCAGGGGAAAAGACCTCCCAAAATGCTGACAAATTTCTGGAGCAGGCTAAAACTGCAGAATTAAATCAAACAAACAGAAAACTGGAAAATGTCTCAAAAAAATAGAATAAGGTGATTAAAACTACTTAATTTTGAAAGCTGAACACAAGTTTGAATTTAATAGTTACCATGAACTCCTTCTGTTAAAACCCACTAAAATGTAATGAATAATTTATTAAAATACCCAAAGTGTAATACAGAGGGAGTAGAATACAAAAATGGAATCTAATCAATTCAGTGGAGAAGGCAGTGTGTGCATTCAGACCATATCACTGAAATCAATTTTATCAAATCACATAATGTTCCACAATAGCCTTTGGGAATCAGTTAAAGAACCTGGAAAACCTGTCAAATGCCTGCCAGGCACAACAGCACCCTTTTGGCTCTGCAATACCAGCACAAAATACAAAGAATACTTAGGCAGCAAGATACACAAGGCTGGTTCAAAAGCTAAGTTCCCAAGCTGAAATCCAATATCTAACATATATATATATACAGGCCTAGCACAGACACTGGTTTTTCAACCTTGAGAAAAACAGAAGTCATGGTATAAAAAGTCTGAAGGAAGTGGCAAATTAGGATCATTAAGGATGGAACAGGCTGTATCTCAAACAATTTAAACTCATTCATTATGGAGAGAATATTGAGGAACTGATGCAAAACTACCATCTATGTAACAGCACTCCGAAAATGCTTATTCCATGTGAGTGGGAATTTCAGACATGTTTGAAGTAGGTAGAAAAACATGGAATAACTTCAGAAATTATTTACTGATTTAACCTTTCAGTTAAAAATATTTCATCCTCTGTGATCTATTGCAAGTCTTTATAATTCGCAACACCTCCTTTCCTTCAGTTTCAGTGCCAGCACTAAAGTTCCAGGAATTTCAGTAGGCTGGGTTTTCTTATCAGCTGAGTAGAAGACATATCAGTTAAGCATTTCACTAAAGGCTTTTATATGGTTTTACCTTATCAGAAAAAAAAACAAAAAACATTTGAAAATATTTATTATATTTAACAGTTCCCACTTTCTAGGACATTTGTATTTTTTTTTTCCTAGAAGATACCCTACTTTTCAGCCTAATAGTTTAAATTTAAATGTCAGTATTTCTCCCTTTAGGGAAAAGCTCAATTTTGGAAACAGTAACAATAAAAAAATTCCTTTGGCATCTGGCTTATCATTAACAAAAAATATCAGAGAAGAAATATTCTAAGAAGAAGGCAAAGACCAATTATCCACCCATAGACCACTTCAGAGAAGATGAGTTGCCTACATGTAATCACATGGTGGTGTATGCAAGCACTGAACTATGATTTATGTGTTTTATGTCAGCAGTATCCAAATAAACATTCTTCAGGCCCACATCTTTCAGCCAGTATTTCATGTAGCACAGAAGTGGCCCAGATCTCCTCAGAGTCCACTGCTTAGAGCTAACCAAGGAACACAGCTCCATGGAAGGGCTAAATGTGTAGATAGTATATCTCAAAGTGAAACCTGTTAGGGGAAAGTAAATAATCTCTATTCTTCATATGGACTCCTGCAGTCATTGCAAATAATCCAAGAGTATGGAAAATCTGAAGAAAGGCACATTGTGTCTCTAAATGAACTAAGACTGAAGGAGCGCTATGGCAAATGCAGCTTTTTTTGCTAGGCATGGTAGCACTTAGCAAACATGTAAGTGGTTTCAAATGTCCACTTCACGTACAAAAAATACAAAGGTATGATGCAGAGCGTAGTTGTGTGAGGTTTAACTGAAGGAGCTATTAAAGAAGCAGCAGATGAACCCTATTCATGACTTTGTAACATTCATCTACTGTGAGAGCCTGAGGTACCTGCTAACCTGCCTGAACTCTTCATCATCAGATAAAAGATCTTCAGGGATTGCTCTTTAGGACTCTTCCCTAACATACAGAAGGTAAAATGCAGGCAGGATACAAAATAAGTATCTGTAAAGAAAAGTAGGAGATTTAAGGAGAAAAGCAAGACACATTGACTTCGCTAAAATAACTGAATGTTGGATGTCACCTTGGAAAAGGACTTCAGAAATACTACATGGGCTAACTTCCCCTTATGGAAAACAGGAACAAAAGGAGAATCAATGATGAGAGCTCAAATCCCTTTCTTCCTTCCAGCTAAAACACATGCTACCTTCACAGACAAGGATGGTACTGAACTCCCACAAGATAAAGAAAGGCCTAAAATCCATTGTATATGTTCAAAAGTAAATAGAAAGATGCAAGATTTTAAAATCCTGTACTCCAGAATCACAGCTAATAACCCCAGAACAAACTTGTTTGGGTGATAAAGGTAACTTTGCATTAACTGTGGCAGCCCACAAGGTGCAACAATGGCATCTCCGTATAACCCTGGGCTATGAGCATCTATCAAACTTGCAAAGGCACCATTTCCCACAGCAGAAGCATTTCTTTGGGCCTGCTTCAGGTTTCAGAGCTTGGCAGAAAGTCACATAAGGAGAGCCACACTTGGTTGTGTCCCATCAAGCCTTCAAATCTGGCATTCTGTGGAGGCAATGTAGGCGCTACTGGAGTAGTACCTACAAGTGCTACAAGTAGAACTTGCATTGTGAGTGATTTTCCTGACAAAACAACAAACTGAATTTAGGAAGTAAATACTTGGAAGATGCCATTGTGAGTTTCTGGCTCAGGGCTCAATTATCAGAAAGATAAGGTATTTAGATGCACTGTGTTTTTTCCCTCATAAAATCATTTTATTTTATGAAGGAAGTCCATCAGAAAATCTAAAAAAAAACAGACAAAAAACAAACAACACATTCAGGCAAATAGGAGAAGTCACATTTATACCAAGTCATTAAATACATTCTTGCTTCAAGGGGGAAAAAAACCCCAGCAAACCAGAGGAAAAACCTCAGGAATGAAGTTTAAAATGAAAGGACAAACTAACACCAAGAATTCATCAAGAGTATTAGAAGAGGATTTAACCCGAATGTGAAACAAGTTTTTGTGACAGAGTTAAAAAGTGAAAGGAGAATGCTCAAGGTTAACTTCTGGATGCTCCAGAAGTCTAATGGAAGGAACAATTAATTTAAAAATAAAAATAATTTTTTCTTTAATTAATCATGGAGTGCAAACTTTATGCAGGGGATGGGAGTATATCCCATAGAGATACTACATTACAAAAAGATAACTAAAAATCCCCAGCCACTGATGTTGTATAAACATAACCACTATTTGAATGCACATTTAGTCCAATCATCAAAACAATTTTTTGTTCTTAAGAATTATTTGAACATTTGCCTTAAGAAAAAAATATGTTTATTTGCATTATTAATGAAAACACAGAAATATTATCTCATCACTTAATGTCATAATTACTGTACTTCACTTAAATGCTGTCAAGTAAAAGCTGTATTTTGTGAAAACATACGTTAAGAGACAGACTTCAGCTTCTGCTATTCTTGTAATGATGAAAACTCTTGAAATACCTCACAAATTTGCATCCTTTAGAAAATATAACTAAATGATCTAAGGTAACCAGCAGCAGAGATGCATGTTATGACTTACTGCCATTAACTCTGTATGATATTTAAGACATAAACAAAGCAGGAATGCAAATCTTAACAAAATCATATCTGATCTTTTATATAAAATTTTAACATTTTTTAAGACAAAACCCAGACAACTAGGACATTTTTTTTGTGCATCAGTCTGAAATACTCTGACAAATCACTAATTATTCTGGTCACTAAGTTATGATAAATGGCATTAGAGATTCCTTTTTCCCACGGAAAGGTGGCAAGGTTAGGTTTGTGTGGCAAGGTTGTGGTAGTTGAGGGAGGCTGCAGGGATGGAGTATGCTAGATGGAAAAAAAATACTTCCCTAGTCACAGGTGGGAATCCAGCTGGCTGCCTTAGTCATTTCTAGCATTAAGAATGGTAGTCAGGTACTCCCCAAACCTTAAATCAGCTGAGTGGGAGGGGTCATCTCACTGCAGTGGAAAAATCGTGCCAGACTATTGTTCAAACCTGAACCCTACAGTGTCTGTCTCCCTTATTCTGCAGTGTGACACAGTAGATTTTCCTTCACCAAGCAATAGTGGCTGAAAAATAACTGTAGGGCACAGACACATGCAGACACTGAAATTCAGCAGCAGCTCGATGATTGACCACACAACCCATTTTTCAGATGTGTATATCACTTCTGTAGTAAGTAAGGCTTATATTGAAGTTTGTTTCAACAAAAATCCTTCAAGGGAGATAAATAGCTCAAAGAGATCAGTATTTTCCTGTAATACAAAGCTTTTTGTAGAAGACTGATTCAAATCTGTTGGGATTTGTAATGTCCAAAAGGTATTCCCCCAGAGCTGACTGCAAGTCTGTATAGAACTGTGCTCTGATCTCAGAGCTGCCTCTCCTGCTCAGGGCCACGGCTCCTCCAGAGGCCAACCAGGGAGGCATCCAACACAGCAAACCATAAGACAATTCATTTCTATGGCCTCTGGGTTTTGCCAATAAATATTTTCTCCAGATTCAAGACAAAACTGCTTACAATCAGCCAGCCAGTCTAGCTTTCTATTCTCCTATGGGAAATGTACTAACATTTTCCACCTTGAACTATCTGGATCTGAATTACAATCTGAATTACAATTTTCCAGTAGGTGGATTGAGAAGAATTTACATTGCTTCTTATGCCTTCACATATAACCATATTTGCAATATTATCCTCCTGTTATGAAGCAATTCAACAGCTGTACTTTGTCAATTACTCCTACTAAACAAATGACAGTTCTACATAATGATGAGAAGCAAAATAGACAAAAATAATTATAACTGCATGAGATAAGTGGTTCAGCTGTGGAAAATAAACTTTTATCTGTTATAGTCACTACTTTTATGCACAAACCTTTTAAGATTTCAGGTCTGTGATTATTTTGCCATCTAAGTTTACCACTATAAATTTCATTCTTATTAAAAAGAGGTGAATCATCAACTCCTGAATACAATATATAGACGAAGATAAGAAGCATGTAAACATAAAATTGAGCTTAGCTGAAATAATCTGTATCACTGGCCCCAAATGGATGTACAGACAAAATCTCTGGGTAGCAGTATTATCATGCCTTTAGAATGCAACTGTGTTTTAACTGGATAGCTACACTTTTAAAGAGGTTTGAAAGGCTCTGCATATTTCCATTTCCTACTTTTCTTCATTTAATCAGTTTGCATTTAAAAAAATTACCATTAAAGGTACCAATCAGCTGTAGAAATAGTGCCTCTCTTATTTCTTCATTCTTTTCAACTTATTTTCCCTGAAAGTTCAACATATGTAGATTCAATCAGCACTTATCAACTGGCCAGCTACCACCTTCGTGCCACATTGTCCTATGTAATCAGAATAACATGGCTTACAAAGTTAACTTCTTACCCAGTATAATGGCAAAAATCTGAAAAAAAATATGCACTGAAATGAACACTTTTCTTAAATGTCTCAAATATGAAAATTTAATACCATCAGCAGAATTTTCTGATGCACATCTGAGCACTATAAGATGTACATGTATCTTGTTTTTATAGCTGTACTAATTTGCTATCACAAATACTTATACATCTCAATATATGTTTGGATATGCTTAAAAGCTCAGAAGCAAATTAAAACTAAGAATTACACGCCAAGTCAATCTGCTATGAAGCAAATTGATATGAATTAAAGTTATTGTTTTAAAAACAAATTAGACTCCCCTCACCAGGTTCCAAGTTCTGTGTCTCAAGAGAGCGAAACACAATGAAAATAAGTATTCAGAAAAAAAAAGTGATTTCAGTTATTTTGCTTTAAAACACTAGGGAAATATAGTATCCCAGTAAGTACAAACAAGAATTTAAACTCATAAATATTAAATGCTTTAAGACTTATTTTCACTACAGAATTCCTTCCTTATATCCTTACTACAGATTTTATATCATTACTTCCAAAGAATACATTCACATGCCTTCAGGGGGAAAAGAAAAAAGGAAAAAAAGATAACATCTTGCTACTCTTAAGAATCAGAATTGGATGTGTATTACTAATTTCCACTCTATCATCTAACAATACTCTCACATTAGGATTTTACAGAAGAAAACTGCAGATGAGGCTGCCCAGAAAAAGGAGAGCCTAATCATAACTGCATGCAGAGAGTATCTTCACTAAGCAACTTCACTACATGTATTTAGTAAAAAAAGTAAGCCAGCTTGTAAGCCAAGTATAATAATCAGATGAAATTGCTTTCACATTTAATAAGGGAACGTATCTTCTCTTTCCAGCAAACATTCAAAAAATGATTCCTCCAAATTTTGGCCAAAACAGAGCATCACAATGTTGTGACCTTAAAGGATTTGAACTGCAGATGCCCCGTGTGCCTGGTATGTCTGCACTCAGCAAGCTGTGCCCATCCTGACCACTCTACCTCCCAGGCTTCACCCTCCACTTCTTACTATGGCAGTCGAATAGTAACCCAAGAACCACACTAACTCTCTTCAGAATGACTCTCTTACCTCCAGAAAAGCATGTGTATTATTTAGAAGAAAATGCTATAAAATTAGAGTACGCACAAGCATGCACATCCTGCTTAAACAGGTTAGTATGCAAACCCAAATTGCTCCAGAATCCAAGGAGACTTCATATGAAAAATTACAGAGCATAGAAATTTTGAAATCGTAGTCTCCTATACAGTATCTTCTCCCAGAATAAACAGGTTGAAGTTACATTTAGTGCCAACTAATCTTCAAAGTAGCCCGTAAATTTGGAATTGTTTTATGTTAACATCACATCACATGATTAGCTTGAGACTTCCATATTTGTATGTGTACATCCTCACACATGAACTGGTAAGATGCACAAACAACAGGGTAACTGAGAGCCGACAGCCCAGAAAACTCCAATATTCTTGATGCATTTGGCATGAGAGACTATGGCTAGAAAAATGACTAGTAATTTATAAAGTGGCAAAAGATGTAATCCCGTGACCCATGGCAGTAAGGAGGTCTCTCCATGAACTAACTGAAACCTGAATTACAGTCTGTAGAACAATGAAGACAAAGATTAAGAAGGTGCAGATATTCCCTTCCTGCCTTCCACTCCCTCTCTAGGAAAAGTGTATCTCTTTTCTAAAAAGTAAGGGTACAGTAACTTTAGCTGAGAAAAGGGCAAAGTGCTGTACAGGCCAAAATGGAGAGACTGCCCCCGCAAAACAACATTTAGCTTGGCTGAAGTCATGTTGGGGTGAAAAAAACAACCTATCCTGAAATACCAAATGCTTGTCTCTCCACAGTCAGTTCTAAAGAAAAACACAGTAGGTTGATGAATGCTGATGTTCAAAATATCCTAATGAACTTAATCGATCTGCAAGTGTTCAGCACCTTTGAAACCTCTCACCTACTTACACCTCTTTCCAAGACCTTGTGAATCAAATGCAGGGCAGCATCGGTTATAAACTTAGCAAAGTCCAAATTTCAATTTCAAGACAACTAAAGACAACTAATCCTGCGATAATAAAGAGCTTGTCCATCAAAAGCTGCACCATGAAGCACTAGGGTCAAGTCTAATCACAAACATGAATGTACCTTTGTGCTGCATGATGAAAAACACCCACGTTCTAGTTTTTGGTGCTAATTCAATACCTTTTAAAGGCACTCAATTAATTTAAAACGTAAGAAAAAAAAAGGAGACATGTTTGGTAAAGTGATTAGTTCAGACTCCAAGAGCAGACAAAAGACAGAGTAGAGAGAAGAGTCTAGAGACTGAGGTATAAAATTACAGATAAGTACCAAATACACTCAGCAATTTCTTAGCAGAGAACGTCATAAGGATTTTAAACAGATGACATTTACATTTGCAGTAGTCAGACTGACAGAACAGATGTGCTAAAACCCATTAAAAAAAGCCCAAATCTGAAAGACTTGTCAAGGTTTGTTAGGGACACGATTTGCACGTCTGCAAAATGAGCTCAACAACGTCTCTCTCTGAGAAACAGAAGTGCATTTTGAGAAAGAAAATGAAACACATTCATATTGTAAAAAAGCGAGGGAGTTGATATAGTCTACTTCATAATTACCTGCATTTTGAAAGTGAGTAGAAAAAAGTATATAAAAATAGTAAATGGTTATTTTAAAATTACTCTTTTCATTGCCTTCCAATTCTACTTTCAGGAAATGTCATGATAATGTGATGAAGACAATACTACTGCCACAAGGCTTTGATATAGCTTTAAAACTGCAGGTTGTCTGAAACAGCTGCAAATTTGATGATGATTCATTTAGCTCTTTATCTTCCAGTGAGAAGTTAGCAATATTTGTGAGGTTATTTTATGGACATCTTTCAGAACAAAATTACTTACAGTTACAAGTTATTTAAAGTGTTTGGAATTTCCTTCATCACCCAAATAAAAGTATTTGGAAACAAACTCTTGGGAAGATGTCTCTTCCCTGTTCATTGTTTCAGTCAAAAGTGGCTACTATAAAATAGAGACAATTTTTAAGCCAAAGACTTGTGAATGGCAAGACAGTAACACAACAAATGCAGACAGAGACCATGACAACCAGCTGATTGTTCACACAAATTCTCATGGTACGTGTTATGATGCCACAATAAAAACAAAGTCACAATAGAAGACTAGAACCTAGGAAAAACATTACAGCTTGTGAAATTGTTCAGAAAGGCAAGAGCAGCCATACTGAAAAATACTGGACAAAATCCTGTTGAGAAAGTAGACTGTGCAAGTGAACTGTTGCTGTAAAAAACACTGTGACTAGGAGAAGACAAGGCCAGGGTCCACTTTGCTCCCAGCCATGCTATTTCACCTTGAAGCAGCCTAGGGCCCAAGCAGATGCAGCCTGGCTGCCACTGCAACAAAAGAGACAAAGTCAAGTCAGAACAAAAGAAATACAAGACAAGACAGTCTGCCCCAGACCCTTAAAACCAGAATTAAGAGTGGCCTAGGGAGCTACTGAAGCTACTATTTTTCAGCTTAACACCTGGTAAAGCAACAGGGAAGCAGAGAGCCTTGCTGAAGCCAGCTGTCCCAAAAGGATTGTGTAACACCTTCTCTCAATTTGGACAGTATCTCTAGTTTCCTGGGACATCAGGCAGTTGTCTGTAACTGCTCAGCAATTAGGTCTTCAGTTTACACTTGAGTGAATAATTTCCTTCCAAGTTTGTGATTTATTTTCCACTGCACACATTTACTGCTTTGGGTCCTTTACAGCCTTTTTCCAACTGCATGTAATTATGTATCTACACATACTGAAAAATCAAGGCTTGATTACAACTAAAAGTAGTGAAGGCTCAGAGAGGCTTTCAAGTAGGTCTGATTTTAATGGAAAAGGGAGAACCAGTGAAAAGAAACCCCAGAAGTTTCTGCCTGACAGAGTTCTCTGCTGGCAGACCAGGTTTACTGGCTTTCTGATGATATTGGAAAGCTTCAATGTTTCCAGTCTGAATTAGGAGAGAGTCTCAAATGAACAGCAGCAGCCACCCACAATTAATGTTATGTTCCTATCTCAGAACACAAACAAAAACAAACTGGGAGGCAAACTCAGCTTTTCCTCAGCATTATGCTGTTCTCCAAAACAGAAAGGTGTAGTGTTTCAGTATAGCTCTAAATTTCCCTACTTTTCTATTTGTCTAAATTTTGAGTTTACAAGTCTCTTACCAAACAGCAGTAATAGGAGACATAAATATAAACTTTGATGAACATCGGAATCACTTCACAAACCAAAAAGGTGAGAGAATATAGCCTGGGCAACAAAAGCAAATGACATTTGGAAAACACATTACCAATCTAAGGACTTTTTAATGGGTATATATTCACGTGACTGATTATTCAAGTAATTATAGAATATGACATTCAGATCTCAGGTTTCTTTAACTAAAATATATTCCAATTGTTTGCTTTTATCATCAAAAGTAAATTTCAGGGGATTAAGTTTCAGAACTTGAAGATAATTAAAGCTGGCTCGCTCTTTTTGCAACTACAAACATCACCTTTCAGAAATATAATCTGTACTGCATCTTGAAAGTTGAGATCACTTAAAAAACTACTCACACTCTGATATAATGACACCAAAAAGAAGACATTCTGATATAAGACTAAATTGGTCTCTGGATTAAATTTACTTAGCAGCAATTTCTAGAAGTCTTATATTTAGTTGCAAACACATTGAAATTAACATCTCATGCGGGAGTCAGTCTTGTGAATAGTGTCTGCAGACTACTGCAGTAATCCCCAGAAACCACAGACCAGGGCACTGGTCCTTACTTAGTCCCTACAGACTGTGTACACCCTCAACGTTAATCAATACATCCTTACTTTATGCTGTTGCTTTCTGGGATAGTTTACAAATAAATTTTCAGGAAATATATCTATATCTCTGTATCTACTTTTTAGATCCCCAGATATACGTAGATTGACGTATCAGCTGCTCATAAATAGTATTTTCCTGAATAGTTGAACTTCCTGAAATCTCAGTGCAAAAAAGAAGTGCAAAATATGATAAAAGGAATTCCTAAAAAAAAACCCAAAATATATATATATATATATCCTAAAATTAGGATATATAGATATATATCTAGATATATATAGATATTTTATAGATACAAGTATGGGGGGGATATATATATATATCCTAAAATAAACCTTCTGTATTTAAGTTTTTCACAGTCTAACGGATTTGCCTTTCTTGCTTTATATTCTATGCATTTTGCTACTGATCTTCACAATAAACCAAAAATGTTGTCACCTGTCTGGGGAGAGTGGCTCTGAAATACAAGGAGTTGCATATCAAAAACCAGCACTAGAACATAAATACTAATTTTTAAAGTTCATTTCTATTGCTCATGCCTGCAGAGAGTCCAAAAAGAGGAAAAATGTGACATTTCTAACTTCACAGACACAGTGTCAAGAATGCTCCATTCTTTCAAAAAAGTGAGCTTTAATATAGAGAGCACTCTGTCTGGAGTACTCTTGGAGAACTCTAACTTCTCTATAAGGTATTCTGTGCTCAGCAGGATATAAATAAATCCCTACTCTGAAGAAGATACCTCTGCAGTCACTCATAGCTCTCCAGAGGAAGGAAAAGCATTTTTTTTCTTCTTGGAGAAAAAAGCCCTGGAGTCTTTAGATGGCCTGATTGACAACAAGATTCAGAAATCACCTGGTATATCTTTGAGGTTCCAAAACAAAAATTATGACATGGCTGTTTCTTTTCCTTTTCCTTTGATTTTTACTTGCTGAACTTAATTTTATGTGCTTGGATGTTTGAATGCAAGTTATAGAGCACTTAAGTGATAACCATTAGCATTCCTTGATGTGTGGCTTTACCTCTTCAGCAGGTCAGCCTATATAATTATTGCTTTAATAAAATTTTCAGTGAAGTTATTATCAGAGCAGATGTCACATTCTAGAGACAAAAGTGACATATGGAATCTACTGATAAGTCCTTGTACATTTTGTGTAGGAAGCTGCTAGATGACTTTATAGCCCCAGCAATAGAGAAAGGAGATATAGGGGGTTCTACTTTTGGTTTATTTTGCCTTTTTGATAAATGGGAGATAGAAATAATCCCTTTTGGCTATAAAAGTAGTTTAAACACATATTTAATTTTAGCTATTCTGGCTCTAGGCTCTGGAGTTGTCTGCAGCCATGTTAAGTTCTGGCAAATTTTGTGCTGAGATCTTTCTGGGAATATCTACATGGGAATGTAATAGCTGGCTGTTGTCACAAGAGCAAAGTCTACAAATTAAGACTCTATGGTCTTAAGTGCAAAGAAAAAGCCTTGCATTTTACAGATGAGCACATGTTCAAATATCCAAAACATTTTCTCTGCCTTGCATAGCTTCTTTATCCTGCTGCCATATGGTACAAAGATTATTCCATCTTAGTATCTGGAGACTATTTTCTAACAGGAACTACTAGATAATTTGGTATTTTCTTAATAAGCAGGATAAAGAAAGTTTATTATTCTTTAAAATCAAGACATCAAATCAGTTTTTTTCCTTGTTAAGTTCACTACAAAAAAGCCCTGGAAAAAAATGTATGACATACATTACTGTATGCTCAGTGACCAGCTGTTTTAAATTTGGGTATATAAGTAATTCACTCTTTTCTGTGTTCAAGAGCTGAATGATTTAATAAATCCCCATATGCCCCAACATGTGCCAGCTATACTGGGTTATCGAAAATCCAGCTGCTGTTATGATAAGAGCTGCCAATGCTAAAACTACTGAAGAGAATAATGAATCAACTTCAAGTCAACTAAGACATAAACTGACATAGTTCCACTTAAGATATGTGGGAATACAATACATCTGTTAATTAAAAACTAACACTGATCCATAGTCACATGAAATTTAGTGCCAAGAATTCATGGGCATTGTTTGTGGTGGAAAATTAATGCAAATCAACCTGTATGAAGACAAGCAGCCCCATTTCCATCAGTTGTCCTAGATGCATAGGAATGTCCTATAAATTACACATTCAGTTTGCAAAACAGATTCTATTGTGTCACAGTTGGCTTTCTTTCACACATAGTATAATTCGCATGCAGCTATTTGATGATACATTTTACAGAGTTAGACTTCTGATTTTTTCAATTATCATAAAAAACTGGTTATGAAAATGACTATGAAAATTTGGTTGGTTTGATGTACCAATATTTTAATGCAAGGTAAGAGTCAAAAGTACAATGCCACTGCCCTTAAGTCATTGAACAGTACACAAAAAAGGGAAGCAGAAAGACAGAAAACAGCCAAACAAGGTTGGCAAGAAATTATTCTCCAGACACATATTTTTTGGATAATCAGTGCAGAAATATCCAACAAAATATGTCACCATTAACTTTTTAAAAGCCAAGAAAATACTTACTTGGACACAAAATTATTACTTGTAGTTACAAAAGCTTAGCAGGTAGATGTAACTTTCAACTTGGCGTCAGCATAAGGAAATACATTAATGATACATTCATGTCTCACAATTAGCTCTGTTGTTAAGGGAAATAATTTTGAAATTAATCTAGAACTCATCAGTCCCCTAAGCAAGACTGGAGTATTATATTGATGTAAATTTACATAAGATATAGGATATAAAATACTTATAGAACAAACAAACACAAAATCAACCCATTTACATTTGTTGGAGCTGGATCATCTCTAGTACACAAAGTGCGCAATGCTCAAAAGCCACATTAAAGACAACTTCAGTAACTCCAACTTCAAGCAATCTATATATAGTAGTTTATGTATAAAAAATAATTTAAGAATGCATTATTTGAAAAAGATTAGGAATATATTGACAAATTAAATGCATACCATGCAGAGATTTAAGATGCTTATAAAAACTCGAGCATCGGGGCCAACCACATCAAGGGGCTTACAGAAAACTCAAAGACTTTGAAAGCTTAAAGAACCTCATTTTTTTCATACCTTAATTATGAAGTTGCAAATAATTGTGTTTTCAGCCACATGTTCTTGACACTGCAACAAACCCAACACTGTCATTTTCTCAATTATTAGTAGACTTACTTTTCTTTAAGGAAATCCACTACTTGTTTGAAGTCTGCCACACAGTATTCTCTTTTCATGTCCATGAGCACACTGTCAGAGGCTGACTGGACTGGTATGTGCAGAAAAGCATACACTCTTGGATGATTGAGAATCTTGGCCATTTCCTAAGAGTTATTAAAAGAAAAAGAAACTTTAAAGCATTATGAAAATAATACAGAAAACTCATTTCAATTAAAATATGCAGTAAGTATCAGTACTAATACTTCTAAAACCCAAACAATCCTGAATTGCCACAGCCCAGTTTGAAACAGTAGGGACAGGTGAAAATATCTGAAAGCAATTTTGTTTTAAGAGAAAATAAGAAGTGATGAAATCAAATTTCTTTTGAGATAGGGATCACATTTCCTATGTAGTATTGATTACGCAATCAAAACAGAATTTTAGAGGCAAAGCATTGTGAAAATTGGTGATTTCAGACAGTGACTGTTTTCAAAGGGTGGCAAGGGTTAGTTGCTTTCTTCCTGGAGTGAAGGAACTTCTCAGATATCAAAATAAGAATGTCTGTAACTGGATCATCCCTAAAGTTGGCCAGCTGCTAATTAAGGTACACCTCATCACTTGCAAACCTGCTCCAATACTGGTCTGAAATGTTATCTGTGTTACTTCAGAGAAAAGGACAGAAATTAAAAGTGCTTGGCTATAAAATGAATAGAATTAATCAGGGGGCAGCTCAGAACTGAAGTGATGGCTTGGCAAGAGACACAGGGTGTTACACATTTTGTACAAATGCAAATGGTCAGTAAAAAAAAGAAAAAAGTAAAGATAATAGCAAAATGGAAAACCAAGCCTCCTAATGAAAGTCAAACCAAACCCCCAACAGAGGCTTGGCAAGGAGATAGAATGTGAGACAAAGAATAGAATAGGGTGGTCTGATTTCTCTCATATTTATTATTTAACCAATTAAGGAACATACAGTCAAGCAACAAAGTTCAAGTATTTTTAAAAGTTTAAACCAACCAGCATTGAGGCTGTGTGCAATATGGTACCTTACTGCTTGTTAATCTTTGTCCTGCAACAAGTAAGTGAACTTGGATGAAGAACCATATTCCACGAACAGCCAGGTCTTCACATATGGCTTTCCCTTTCTCCATGTGCTGTGGGCAGACAGGAAATGGCCTGGGACTAAGCACTGCTCTTCTGCCAGTGCATTCTGCCTTCTCCAGTCAGGCTCACTCAGTCCATTTCTCCTGTTTGATGGCACAGATATTCTGTCTGACAGCACATACTGCTGCCATATTTGATTTTTAAGATGCAACTATTTACTTTTTTTTTTCCAGACCATTAATCAGCAATATTAGTCATGAATCTAGATATTCACTCTGTATTTCTACCAGGCTGGCCTAGATTGTTCAAAGAGAAGGCAGACATGCTCATGCCTTTTGACTTGCAAGAACTCAGCTTTTAAAAGCACTGAATTTTAGAACAAAAAGAAAAAAATGGTCTCTCAGTACTCACTTTTCATCTGACAAAAATATGTGTACAAAACCTGAACTCTATCAAATCAATTCTGGAAGCAGTTTTGAAAGTTTCTAAGATCCTATTACATAAATGTTTAAGAGAAGTGGGTACATTATTCAAGGCAACAGCTACTCCATCTCAGGTATGTAAACTCAATTTGATACACAGAATTGCACACAGTTTGATACACAGAAAGGCTGTGTGCAGAGAACCTGGCTCTCAGTGGAAGCTGGAGGTAGCTGGCTTCACGAAAAAAAGAGTGAAGAAAAGGCCACCATGCATCCACACAAATTTTGTGTCCAATTCAAACGGAACTATACTTATCTGTGTCCTTAATAACTTGATCTTCAGCTAGAATATATTTTCAAAAACTAAATTGCACAGAACAAGCATCTAAACTTGGGAAACCTTTCTTTTAAGCTTAAGAAAATCTTGTAAATGTAATTTGTGTGAAGCATCTCATAGCCATCTGTGATTTTTCTGTTTATCAGTAATCAAATATATTTCTAAAATATGGGAAATATGAGCTGAAACTTAAGCTATGGACCACAAGCCTATTATTCTGCTTATCTCTTGGTTCCAAGTACTTCATTCAATCTTAGAAAACAGATTTATGATATAAGGAACCAATGAAAGTCATGTTTCATAATACGTTTCTAAATCTGCCAAGTTCTTTAAAATAACTAGCCCTATGACATAGAAAAAAAAATTCTTTGCCACTCCTCTCAAATTTTGCATCTCTGAATAACAGAATCTTCAATATGAGATCAGTTTGTGAATTCTTTTTGGAACTAAAAATTCATTTATTAGAATTCTAGATACGAAAGTGTTATTTGTTCCAGCTTTTGCAAGGTTGACAATCATGTGATAGAACAAAAACCCAAACAGATTCACTGCATCTGCTTGTTTGTGACAGAAATACTACATTTTTAAAAATCTTGCTTTGTTTTACCACAAAGTTTTGATTTTTAAAGTTTCAAATGTGGAAATTTTCTAGTTACATGAAAATGTTGCTCTTATTTCTCATATTCACCTAAAAAAAATGAAAATTTTGCTGTGAAGAATGAAATCCAAGTTCTAAAATCTCAAAAGCGTTTTCCTACCCAGAGGATTCAAGAAAACCAAAGCACCCAACCCCAAAGGCACTAGCTGCTGATCTGACAGTAACATGCAGAATCCTGCTGGTCTCACAGCTGATCTCTTTCAGGGGATGTGGCCAAGAGGGAGCTTTTGACTGCACTTCCTGTAACAGGAACTAAACCAGTGGTGTCCAACAGCCAGTGTTAAACAAGACTAATCAGAACTGCTTCTTTCAGTTATCCCATGTAAAAGAAATAAAACATGTTTTCTGCAACCACTGTTGTCGATAACTTTCAAGATTAGGAACAAAACTGTTGTCATTTAAAGTAATTACCCTGGGTTCTGTACTAATGGGACTCAAAATGCCTGGCATTAATTAACTGAACTTTTCAACTATCACTACAGGTCCCTGCACCCAGTAACAGCTACAGCTGTAAGCTCAAAAATATTATTGACTATTCCACTGCATCATTTTGGTTCAGAAAGACACTCCATATCAAAAGAACTGGCATCCTTTAGAAAGTAAATAATTTGTCTTGTGTATCAGAAATTCACATACACAACACACATGGTCTATCTGGGAACACTAACACAGCCTAGCTGCAGTGGTCACGGGTCTCAGGGATGTTCTGGACAGTCAAAGCTCCTCCTAGAGATGAGGAGGTTGCAAACAGCTCTTTATACTGTGAATGCCTTTCTTTGCTTGCTTTCTGTATCTAAAGCCACACAAAATGCACTGCATGTGTTTTGAATCAAAGGTCTTACTGATAAAATGATTTCCCAGCAGGTACTTGAGGCTTGTAAGATTAACTTTGTGAATTTAGCAGAACACAAATTATTAACACACACCAAATGCAAGTCAGAAATACCTGATGACCCACTGTTTCACTGTCATTCACTTTTAAGTACTGCTGGTGGTCTTAAATTTACCTTTTATAACCAGAAACTCTAAGTGAGCCATTCAGGAGGAAACAGAAGAATGAATCAAACAAAAGTTTTGCATGGTTGCATCAGAAAGCTGGACAAACCAATCTTTCAAACTTTGCACTGTGCAGATAGAAATATCACATTCTAACCTGCAGCTTTGAGGTAAGACTGTTACAGTCATATCTTTTATCCTCGCTACCACTAAAATAACAGTGAAGTTCTTTACTACATAGGTTTGAATAAATTACAACTGCTCTGCACTGAACAGTCATACTTAGTCAATGCTGACAGACTTTCCCATACTACAGATTGCACATAGAATACCAGATTTCATCACTGAATAAAACTATTAGTTAATATCCCAAAGAGTATTTGAAGGACATCATGGACTAATGCATATTTGTTCTTCACAGTGTCTCAACATTCTAAGTTTAACATCTGTTTCCTGCTGGTTTTATAATTTTTTTTTTCTAAAGTGCTTTGCATTACTAGGTAAAATTACATATTTCAGTTAGAAGAAAAAAAAAAATCTAGAATTTTATTTCCATCTGGAAGCAATAAATGAACAACGTATTGAAACTGTATCACTGTGAAAGAAATTTTCTGTTTTTCATCACAACTGAAATGGCTGATTGCCTTCTCTCACTATTCCCTGGAATCTGATAATGTGCCTATGAATGAAGGGATGCACTACACAAAAATGGAATTTCATGTAGGAACTAAAAGGTCAAAAAGTAGCACAATTTGTTTTAACTCGACTCTACAAAAATAGGCATCATGTACGTTTAGAAAACAACAATGTATGTGAAACATCCTTTAGGATACTGATCACATATTATAATATTTTTTTCCAGTCCTTAGCAGCTGGAGTACATTAGAACACAAGGCACATTACCAGAAAGATTTCTATCCAGTCAGTGTATTTTATCCTAGCAATTACAATACACAAATTTAACCACCTAACCAGAAAATCACACCGCCTGTTTGCAATGACACCATGTGCAACCATAGAAAATTGCAGAGACAGAAAACATCAATATCTGTGCATCTTTATGTCAGTACCAGCAAGCTGTTCAGACAGCGATTCTTTCCCCTTACCTAAAGCAGGCAAAAATCCAAGTATTTGACTTCTGTCTCGTGTTTGAGTCACGATAATGTGAATAGCTTGCTTGCTAGCAAAAGGATTTTGTCCTCTGCCAGCTGTAAGCCCAAAGAAACCCTCATCCAAATGGAAACATGACAAAATGGCACTCCCTCAAAAACTCCATCCCTTTGTGGCAGATATTAGTTTGGGATATGTCACGCGGGGTGTCTGCTGACTGTTGTCTTTCAGAAGCCGAGCGGTGCCACCACCAGCACAGTCTGGATGAAAATCAAGTGGCTGTGGCCCATTTTATAAATTCCTCCACTGCAGTGGAGCTCAGGAACAGATGTGATCTTGTGATGCAGGCACGGGAATGATGACACAGTTATGATCCAGTCTGGAAAGCCCATAGCAGTTTTGTTAAAACAAACGAACAGGGAACTCTCCCCCATTTCCCACCCCTTGTGAGTAATGGGGCTGTAAAAAACTAAGAACGTGTGGGGATGTCCCTGAGGACACTGGTTGGAAGGAAATGCCTCTCCCTCACCTGTGTATGAACTGGGGGAGATGTACTGAAGTCACACGATGGGCAAGCTTAGTGGCAACCCCTACCCCATGTAATATGACATGACATGCTCAGGTCTTTATCCTGTCATTAGGATAAAGGCAAGTCACACTGGAGCAGTTAGAAACCCATGCAATTCTAGCCAATGTAATTTGAACCTTAAAATCAAATCTTTGGGTTGCCAGATGGAGGGCAAAAATCTGTTTTGTCATATGGGAAAAATGCCTTCTACATTACCAAACAGAAAACTGGTATTAGCTCAGGCCACCCTTCGAAGTGGATATAAACCAGATGGCAAGCTGTGATTTGCTGATAGGAAAACTAGCCGTAAGAGCCATATGCTCAGCCCTAGCTGTTCCCAGCTGTTCTCCTAGGTGTGGGATCTCTCTACTGCTTCCAACCACAGAAAACAGACAAACCATAGCTAAACAAGTTTTTCCTCCCTCACAGTTTAATATGTATTAAACCTAATATCTTAAAAAAACAAACCATGCCATACCAAAACCACCTAATATGCCTTCAAGAGCTTGCCACATCTTCCTTTATTAAATAAGAGCACAAGCTAACTTGAGCTCCTGCACACTGATATTCAGATAACATCACAATACAATAACTGTATTTCACAGTCCAAATCTTCAGCTGAAGTTTGTCCCATCTCTTCCCATGAATCAGTGCACAAAGAAAACACACAGCACCAAAAACACTAGATACATGATTTGTAAACACAAAAATATAAAGAATTCTCCTATTCTGTTAAAAGGTGGACATGGTTCTTTCCAAGATTATACATGAATACAAGAATGAAAAGAAACTTCTTGCACAGTACCATTTATTCATATTTTCTGACAAAACCAGTAACTCCCAGTACAGCTGTCTTAAACCTTGGTTTGTGAAATTCTCCACAGTAAGCAAGCTGGCATTTCTATCACAATTTGCTTCCAATATTAAAGCAAGACTGATTTTACATTGGGGAAAATGTTAAGCATCAGCATCTCCATTGGGTGGATAGATTATTACTCAGCCTGTGATGAGCCATGAGCCCAAGCACATCTGAGTCTCCACGTCACCAAAATACAGCTGATTCAGTGACACCTTCAGCATTAATACCACACTAATTTCTGTGCACCATGCAGGAAAATGGTTCACTGCTTTCAAAGATGAGAACTGTTATTGTTGCTGCTTCAGCCATCATTACAATACTAAAGAGCCTTTGTGGAGCTTCAGAGTGTTGTTTGTCCAGTTCCAAAAATTGATTCACCTTAAGGTAAAGCGTACATTTCATTACTGGCTAGAGAGCTAGTTTCATGACTTAAAACCAGCCAACCAAAACGTTAATACTAATTCCTTATGAAATTATTAATTCTGACATGCAAGAAAACACGCAATTTTTTTTAATTTTCTCTATAGTTCTCTCTAATTTCTCATCATTAAGCACTCCTCAAATGAAATCTTTTTTTTCAGAAGTAAATTAATACTCCTTTTTTCAATGTGTATTAAAACCACATATTTTAGGGAAGGTCCCTAAAAAGGTGATTTATTGCAACAGCACACTGCTACTTTAAATAACTCTCTGTCTCAATCATACTTTATGCTAATAAAACCTTGAAAATTAATTAAAGCATAGAGAGGCACACACAATAGGCAAGTAGGATTGTCACACTACCTTTTTGTCTTCAGAAAGCTGAATGAGTGTAATGAATTGCTAGTTTCATCTATACTATGAATTTGTTCTCCAGCTCAAAAATGAGAATCCCATAGGATAGAAAAGAATTGATGGTTTCTGCTCAGAAGGAAGACATAGAATGGATTGCACACCCCTCCAGAGTTCATCTGTACAAAGACAGCAGTGCCAGGAAGCTTCTCTATTGTTTCCCTTAATTTCAAACAAGCAAGTATGATATCTAAAATAACAACTGCTTTACCAGGTTCCAGTGGAAGGAAAATAGTGGAAGGTTTTAACCAAAACTTAAACCTTTAGGCCAGTGCTATCACTTTATTTTGTGAGCTGACCTAAATTTCATAGTAAAACAGAATAAAAATATTCTGAACCATAACGATGAGATTTATATCACAGAATTTACATTCTTCAGCAACCCTTGCACATTTAACAGAGCTGAAGCGATTGAATCCAAAGAATGAGATTTTACATATTTTCCTCAATTAAAAGTGGTACAACAACCCAAAGCAAATATTACTGTTCACTTTTATTAAAGTTTCTAGAACATAATGTATTTTCTTTTTCCCATTTTTAAAGAAAAACTTCACCTCAAGAAAATCAACCTTATTTTTAAATGAATGCCAAAGCCTAACGAAGCAAGCAGTCTTACTGAAGATTATGTAGATGATGCTGCAAAGCACAGGAAAAGTGACAGCTCATCTATCAAAGAAAACAAAAGGGTTTATGCATCTAAACTAAATAGAAGCTTTTGAAACAGCATGGAGAGTAGTTGGTAGAACTTTACTTATTATAATATAAATAACTGGGAAAGTGAGATGTTATTTGTTTAACAATGAAGGCAGAAATATTAAAAGAAGATGGAACAGTTCGTTATGCAAGCTCTATGTTTGACAATAGCTTCTACCTCAATGCCTTGAAGTGCATGGCAACTGATAAAATCCTACTTTTATTTAGCACAAATGCACTATCCCCATATATGCATTTCCCATTCTTTGAACATATTGCTCAATTAATGGTGATTTTTATTTTCTGCTAGTAATTCACCAGAAGTAAGCTCCAGCTCCAAAGGACTGCTGGGATGAGACAGTATTGTAAGTAATTGACAGACAGCCTGACACTCAGCACAAGACTGAGTGTGGATCTGTCTGCATTTAAATACTTTTCCTTCTCAGGCAGTCTAACAAGCAAGAGCAACATTCATATGAGCAAATCATAATTAAGGTACAGATAATATGCACAGATTTAACTGGTCAAGCAGTGTGCTACTTAATGTTAACCCCTTTTTGCAAGACCAATTTTTATTCACAGATTATTAAATATAGAAGAGCACTAGAGGCATGCATAAAATATTCTGTCTTGATGGAAAAATGAACTTTGCATAAATAAAGCCCATTTTTTATGTATCTCTCTCAAAGCATTTTTTTCTACTAGTGTTAGAAAGAACATGAGCTTCATTCCCAACAACACAAATATTCCATGTTGTCTGGAAGGAAACCTTTACTGTTCAAAGTTTCCAATTTGAGAAGATTTTTTAGAGAACCCAAGATTCACAAATACAGTGTATTTCTCTTCAGGAAAAGTAAAATGGGTTCTTACTTTGACATTTATTAAGCCAAATCATATTCCACCAGCTGGAAACGAACATGTCACCAAGCATTTACAGACGTTAGGATCTGCTGTGTCTGAGATGTTAAAATTCTAGATTAGAGAAAATGGTGTAACAAAATGTATCCCAAAGCACAGCAGAGATTCATCCATTTTCCAACTCCATAACATAAAGAAATACATTGACTCTGGGGTGAGCTCATGTTCCCATGACACCATGTCTTAAGGAGTGATTTCAAGGAAATGTGCTATATTTGAGACAAAGAACGCTTTGAGAGGGAGAACAGGAGAGACAGACTATTTTCGTACTAAAAAATAAAAAGCAGGAATACAAAGAATAAGCAAAGATGCACATACAACTAACTTCTACAGGACAAATAAGCACTTAACATAATACCAAAGGAATTAGTAAGCATCCCTTCATACCTCGTCTTTTTTTTTCCAGGAGGACAGAGGCAATTGCTCCATCCTCCTCCCTTTAGTATCTGAGGTTCCTTTCAATTATACTGCTAGCAAAACAGACAGTTTGCATAGAGACAACTTTTTAATTACAGCAAGAAAAAGTTGCATGGTCCACTGAGTACAAAACACTACAAAACTCACAGTAATAAGAAGTCAGGGGCTTAACTATTCATTTATTTAAATGTATGCTGCAGTTTTCATTTTTTTTCTGGTCAAATCAACAGATTTTAATTGGCACTTTCAAAAGCAGCAGTCTATGAAAATGACAAGAAATAATACTAGAAACAAAGCAAATACATGCCCTAAAGTCCTTTTAATTCTTGAAATTATGCTGCCCTTTTATTTGCCATTGAGGAATGTGTGCATATTATTCCCTCTTTAAACACATTTCAAATCAGCTTACACTCTAGGTTATTCAAAACTTAAGCTTATGCACAACGCTCAAAAACGCTTGGTGCACTCAGAGGAAAAAAAAGGACAACAGAGAAAAAAGAAAAGTGAATTAGTAATTTTACTGTAATAATTTCCTATGTGCTGCGTCAGGGCACGTTTGAGGGAGCCATCTGTAGGGTATCAGCTTCAATGAGGTTAAGGAACATAAACACCGAGCTGACACAAAAAATCAAAGCAAAAGAGCAAAGAAATACTACTCTGACTCGTGGTACACTTGGCACACCTTCTGCATTTAAAGACTCTGCTGCCATGCAGACTCCATCTCAATGGCTGCTGTATCACTCAAATGTCCTGAATTAATAACAGAGATACAGCCCACAGATGGCATATAGTATGGTTTGAGACAGACTCATTTTGACAGGTGACAAAGACAACTACTCATCTAGTCATGTGAAATTAAGCACTTACGGGAATGGCAGGTGTGAACTGCCTCCTTTATACAGATCTGGAAGCATCCCATCACTCACAGAAAGTGCCATACTAAAATCCCAGACAACTCTGGGATTATGTTAAATCCACAAAGGAGGCAAGCTAAGGCTGAGCTGTGAGTCCCTGCCCTTTTAGTCTGGATGATCCAGAGTCTCTTATGATTTGGACAGAGCCCCAGATACTTAAAAAGAAAATTAGCTGAATATTAATTTCAATCTGCTATACATTTTGCCTTATTTTTTACTTTTCAGACTAATTCCCATTCATTGTTTATCTACTACCATTGCTTTAATGGTAGTAGATAAATGTATTTTTCCCAACCCTCCATTTCCATCAGTCACTGGAAGTGGATGTTAAACACTGTCTCACCAGAGCACTAACAAGTAGTTTCATAATATGACTGGGGAAAAAAACGCCTGGAAGTTACCTCTAAAGCAGGGTGTATTCCTTATGTACTTTTGCTACATGTTGATACCATTGGGTGATAAAATCTTTGACATCTGGCATTGAGTGTAATTAGAGCAGTAGCTCTGTGCAAAGACATATGGGCAAGAACACACAGGGTAATCACATACACATACACTCCTTGAAGGCTTTTCTAGCACTGTATGCTGGATTCTAACACTAACCTTGTCTTTCACATTACATAAAACAAAACAAAATAAAAAATTCTGGGGTAAATTATTTTTCCCTGGACATAGTCCACGTCTGTTTATTAGAATTTTCTTCCATGTAAATAAAATCCCGTTTTCCTCAATGTCATGTTGCATCAACATTTTAAGATAAGACTGACACTGGGCAAGGGCGTATCTCAAGATCTCAGTTTGAGACCAACCTTGAAATAAGCAAGTTATATGCTTCATGGCATATCCATTCAAACTGACTGATAAGACTGTGAGAGATTTTTGGAAAATGCAGTTCTACCTCCATTGCCTGGCCAGGTTTTCTCTGAGAGGAAAACTGAGAATGCCTCCTGCAGGTAAAGCAACTCCAACTTGTTTCTTGGTCTTAGTGCCACGAGCAAGTGTTGGAGTCTCCAGTTCTTCAGTTTCTTTAAACACACCAAATAATCCTCTCTGTCATAACAAGAAGTCTGCAGAAGTCCTGGCCAGGATTTGCTCTGTTCACTTTGATGTGCCTACTGAAAGCAGCAGTGAAATTTCAAGTGCAGTTCCTCATGCTCCCTTCACAGCCATTGGTTCATTCAGTCTGGGTTGGACTTCGTAGTGGACAGACTAAATTAGTTTCCAAGGAAATCAGAGCAGTAGCCATACTCCAGGTTCATGTACTCCAAGCCCTGGGTGGAACAAAGGGATTCAAACTAATGGTATGTCTTTGAAACAGCTTTGGATCATGGGTAGCGTGAAAGTTTGATTAAGATCATTAAATTTATTTTGAAGTAAAGACTCCAAAATGCAAATAAATTTAGACAGAGTGGCTTCACTACCAAATTCTGTGTTTTTCTCATCTGCTCTTAATACTTCATACTATGCACTAATGTAAGCACAGATATCATCCATGGCTGAAGAAAACAGCAGATAAAAAAAATCTAGTACTTTAGATTATACCCTGAGTAATTATGATAAAAGTTCTTTTTGTAATGACATAGGTTAGTATCCAGCATGCCAAAAAGTATTTATATTTTGCATGACTATAAAACATTGCATAGTTCCAAATACATCTTTCCTTTTAGACAAGAAGACCCAAGTGAATGCAGAATTTATCATTTGAAAACATGTGTCTGCTTCTCATCCCAAGACTATTCATGCTACACCAAGGCACTACCACTATATTTACTGAATAAAAAACTAAAGCACTAAGTTGTCAGGCCACACAACACAAGCATAGTAACGATTTTCATGAGATCAACAGTATAGTCTGAAATGACAAACATCTTCAAGTAAAGAAAGGCATTTTTCTGACAGCAGCAGCTGAAGGCACTAGTAATGCTATTTTAAATTATATGAAAACTAAAACTGACTCCCTAGCTCAAACAAATTTGAGTTTGAATGGCCACTGGTCCAGGCCCCAAGATCTACCAGGCCTTCCAGCATAAGAATCTTAATGCCCATTAAAAGCTCTCACAGCTTTCCTTTTCCCCCTCCTCTGCTCTAATCCCAGCACTCCAGACCCGAGGGAAGTTGTCTTCCTCCTCCTCTCCTTGTGCTGGCCTCCATCAGTGGAACAGCAGAGCTGCTGGCTACTTCGTAGTGGAGACTAAGAAACTGATTCCCAGACACTGAGGCAGATGAAACACTCTTACCTGCAGGTAAGCCCAAATAAATATGGAAGAAAAGTAAACAAATCAAAATTATTGCTTTTAGGCTGAGTCTCTAAGGAAGCTCTGTCCAGATCTCAAAATTAATTTCTACATTTAGATGACCACTGTTGCTCTGCGCCACATATAATTTCAAAAGTTAAATAAACCCCTGCTGAGCAGTTGCATGTGTACAATTGTATGCAACTGCCAAAAATGTCTGATTTTTTAAAAAGATACATGACTGGAATGACTTTGTCCTTTGCATTGCATACAAAAAGTAACACAAGATTAGTACATTTTCCCAGGTAAGTTTTTTTCAAAGAAAGCCAAACAACATCATAATTAGACAGATGACTTCTCACAAAATAAATTAATAACGTGCAGCACCTTTAAAAAGAATTAATGGAAGATGTTTGCAATGAATAACACATCTTCATACCTTTCTTAGCAGATAACAGATCTACATCTGGATTTTATCCTAATTAACTGACATGAGGGTTAATCAGCTTCTCACTTAATTTTGTTTTTTTAAACAAATTACAGTTTTACCCTTTCCTCAATTGAAAAGTTAAAAGCATGTTGCCCATAAAAAGTTTATTTTCTTTGGTGAAAATGTATACAGGAGACTGCTTACATTCCCCAGTGATCCTTCAGAGAGAAATCTGGTAAGCTTGGAAGAGCAGATTAGATAGAAATGCAGAAAGAAAAAAAATAAAAAAATAATAAAAAAAAATAAAATAAATCTCAAATCAGCAAAATTATGGCACCAAATTTCAAGATCGGAAATTCTTGGTCACACATGAAACACAGAAATGTAATCAAATAATCCTTAGGAAAATCATATAAACTGGAAATTGTATGGAGCACTGAAGAGGATGAGCAACAGCAGATGTTGCTACTGCACAAAAGGGCTGGAGCACACAAACACACGTTCTGCACAGCAACATTCAAGGCACACATTTTCAACAGACTTTCATGAATTCTTTGCCATGACACCCAACGATCCATTTTCAAAGAGATAAGAATACTTTTCCTAAATATGAGTCAGGTACAAAATAAGCCATACCTACAGCAACTTCTGGAAAATTTAGAGACAGGAAAATTAGATATCATAAATGTACAGATTTGTGACATGCTCACAGTTACCGTAATTGAAGGAAAGCAACATTCTTTCCACTTTTCTTGGATTATATCAAGAGTGCCCCTTATCTCAGCAGAGCAGTTTGTTATTTACAGCACCTGATTTTTCTATTTTTTTAAAAGATTTGAGAGCACTTACACAATGACCAGCAGTGACAAAAGCAGCAGTCTATGCCAAAGCACTTTTAACAATGTGAATTAAAAATGAAAGCAAAGGAATTAACTGTGAAAATTGCTAAAAGCTTGATCTGCTTTTGTACAAGATGCTGAAAAATCTTAAATTAAAAAATATAAAAAAAGAAAAGCTTGTGGCAGATATGAGAGTCCCAGACACAATGCAAAGTTCTCAAAAACAGAACCACACCACTTCCTAAAGGCTCCTATTCAATGGGCTGAGTTAAAATTCTCTCTCAGTGAAGCGTATGCTAAACCAAAGAATAAGATAACAACCCAGGAAGTTTCTTGCAACTTTATGCAGTTCAAATTCTTTACCTGGGGAAGTGAAAACTTGATTATTCCTACCAATATGAGATTCCTCTGGCCCACATGCTTTAACAATAGGCAAAGGTGCAGTTATGGCACTCTGATAAGAATATACTGCCCTTGACATCTTAAGAAAACTCAAGTGCAACTATTAATGTTATATTATCTTTGGGAAAGCAGCATGAATACCAGCTACTCATCTGGGTATTACACATGCACATGGTTACAAAATTTACTTTCAACTACATCCTTCCCTCCTTTTTCCTCCTCTTTACAGTTATGTTTATTCCATGGACAGTTCCTAGGAATTTCAACAAATTCATTCAGTGACAGAATCCATCAAAACCAACCTACATTTCAGAAGAAACTCTCACTTCCTCGTCTGCATGAATAGGCAGATTTAAAATTCACGCTGTTATGTACTTCTAATTTCATTGAACTGTTTCGTTACATGTATTTTAAACATAGATATACACTTACATTTCTATTTCTTATCATGGAAACTCAAAACACACTAAAAATAGGATAATGAATGCATCACTGAGTGAGACCACCATACAGTGTTTCTGGAAATATTTGTCGAGGGGCAGCAGGAAGAAAAATTCAGTCCCACAGTCTATCACTTACAAATCACATTTCCTTTAGTTCTTGAAAACACTAGACATACGCACAAATGAACATCACTACAATAAAGTCCTACATGTCAGAGATCCCAGTAATATTATAATTCCAAAATTACTTGAGTATCTTATTATCTCAATAACTTGCTGTTTCAAGCAAATGGTTTAACACTGTTAGTCTAATTTCATAGATGTATTTTAAGTCTATTCTGTTTTTAAGCTACTGCTTAAAATGAAAACACTTCGCACAAGGTTCCATGCTGACTCACTCAATGAATGTCCATGTCGGCATATAAATGATTCCTTTTCTTCCTTACCTCCAGATGCTCTAAAATATAGGGAGGGTTTGTCATGCCAAGCCTCAGCATAGCTCCCTCAGGAATAACTTCAACCAGCTTCCACAGAAGCGTGGGGAGGTCTGTGCCAATGTCTCTGCCATAAGCCCCTGTGTCTTCACTGGTCAGCCATATCTCACAAACACCCTCTGTGAATAAAAGAAAGAGATAATTAACAAATCTGTTTTAGAGCTGTTTATTTTATCATACAGCTGCTCACTCTTTTAAATGCAGTATTTCACATGGCTATTATGCAGCCAGACTGGGTATTCAATTGCAAAGGGGAGGGAAGGAGAAGGAAGGCTTATCCCATGGGTAGCAGTGGGTTATTAAGTTCATTTTATGAGCACAAGAGTGGTACAACAATGCTGTAAATTATCATTGCTGTGGAGTGATTAACATTCACAGCCAATGACTAATTCTGTGCTGCCTCTACAGCAAGTCAGACAAGTTTAGTACTCTGTTTTATTTTTTGAGCCTAATTCATTAAACACCGCAAGAGACATCACCCAAGCAGAGTTTGCACTAATGGTTATTACAGTAGTTAGCTTATTAACTGGTAAGCTTCCAGTGAGCAAAACCAGCTGTAAAGCACTGTGATTAACATTCCTCCTGAAGTAACTATTAAAATCTTACATTCTTTAAATTATACAATTAGCAATGCAATATTAAGGTTGTACTGAAAAGGTTAGTGACCACTGCATGACTGAGTGCAATACAGAAAAACCTGTTTCCTGGAAGTTAATGCTTCATTTTCCATCAATCGGAGCCTTAGGAAGTAGTGCAATTGATTTATATTGTAAATAGCAACCTTGAACACTGATATTTGGTAGTAATATCCTCCTACTCAAAGAGTGGAAAGACTGCAGCACCCTTTAATAATAGTTGAAAGCACTGAGGTTTCAAGCAGCCACTTCTGCCAGCCTGCCCAGCTTTCAGCCTTTTTGCAATGAAATCCCTCTCCCTTTCCTTACCACCCCAAAGCAAGAAATAAACCATTGAAAACAGGGTGTCTGTGAAGAAAACACCTGTGACTCACAGAAAGATAAGATAACTTTTAAAACCAATCATGAAATGGTAAAAGAAATAATCAAACACTAGAAGGTGCATAATTCATCAAAGCACTCTTTGGGCCAGCAGAGAAAGTATCGTAAAATGTAAATGTTTATGCTACAAATTTATACTCAAATGAGGAAAACTTGAGCACATGCACTGACTTTAATCACATAAAAAGCAATAAACCTAGAAAACCAAATGTTTTGCAAAATGTAAATTCAAGACTGCTACTCTTAAATTCACACTGTAACAATAATGGCAGAGAGCAAGCCATGCTGAGCATCAATGTTAATCCTGTTGGTACAAAAATGTTTTCAAGGTAATTTATTACTTAGAATAAAAAATACTTTAAAGGTTAACTGGAAATTTTCTTAATTCTTAAGTTTTGCTTCAAGAATAGGTCAGTGAGGGAAATGTACAATTTGGATCTTGAGTGAAGTGTGGTGTAAAGCATCCCTGAAGTACTAAGTGCTCTTTGGTTGACCATTTGCAGACACAAGTTTGTAGTCACACTCAAACTGAGCACCCTGTGCAGAATCTGCCTGCAGGACACAATCACACAGTGGATTTCAGTGCACTTGCTAATGTTTTTGGAATTCATCTCACCACAGGCAGTACCCACAATGAAACATACTCTTGGGTTTGCTGCCTGCCCTACATTTTCCTGAAACACATGAAAAAAGAAGTGAATTTTATATGCTCTATGTTAAAAAGAAGAGAAATGTAAGGAATCTAAATGATTGAATGGTCCTCTTTAGTTTGGATTTCTTTATATAAATCTCCAATAGCCATAAGAACACTACAGAACTTATTTATTGATTTGCTGAGTTTCTACTGTAACAGAGTAATTCTCATTTGCAAGCTTTCAGCCTGAACAGTTGCATGGGGTTTGGGTTGGATTTCCTTTTCCTTTTTTTCATGAAAATTGCTAATGGAATACTGCCTCACAGTTACCAGATGAACACTGAGGAAAAAAAATAAATCACTGGCTAGGAATGGAAATAACATTCCAGTGGAAAACAACAACGAGCTTTTAAAGCTGCATAGGTGGGGACCATTAGCCCCCTGGTGGGCTGAAACTTCAAATTAAATCACAAGAAGAGGAAGCAGCTGTAATAGTAAATCAGCAACAACAGAAATAAATGTCTCATCTGCTCTCTGATCAGGGTGTTGAACAACAAGCAATGGAAATAATTCATGCTGAGAGATCCAAGGATGTAGTCTTATTAAGGGGAGGGGGGGCCAGGGAGGAGGAAGAACACCTGTATTTTAGGAAAAAGTTCACGTCCCAATTTCAGGTTGACAAAATGGATCTTCAAATACTGAAAGCTACTGTGAGTGATAAATATTTACAAGTAGGATCATTAGGATAAATCAACTTTGTACATAACTGTGTGTGATAGAGGTTTTGTGTCAACTGATTTTAGGTTGGTTTTTTTACTCCTTTGCATCCACAGTTTAGGAGCCTAAACTTACACCAGGTAAGAGGAGAAAACAATAGACCTCTCAAACAGTATTAATGAAGTCAGTCAACACTTCCTATTTTCACTCTACCCAGTTCCCCTCCAAACTCCAGCCCTCCACAGGAACCTATTTAAATCCACTGTCTAATCACGTACAGAATTTTTTTCCCTTTCTTTTGCAGTGAACCTCATTCGATCTTTCACCACTCTGTTACTGGGCAATTTTGGTACTAATAAAGGCAAGCTGATTTTGTAAACAAGAAAATTGATCCAAACGGCAGACTTCAGATGTGCAAACTCAGAGCATTTGTTACAGTATTAAGGCCAATTATTGTTATATCCAAGTAATTACAAGTCTGCCTTTGGTCACAACTCGTGGTTTATTTCTCACTCTGCTATCACTTTCCAGCACAAAAGAGAAACCTTAACAGTTGGCCTCTGATCTCTGCCCTGCTGTAACTGGAGATTACTGAGAACGAAAAATGTTGGAAAAATAATAGACTCCAAGCAAATGAAGAAAGCTGTGACCCTATTCCTTCTCACATGTCTCAAATATAAAGAATACTCATTGCAGATTATCTGAAATTGGATTTAACTTCATTTCTGTGGGGTAAACAATCCTTGTCATAAAGGAGATAAGAAATCTTTTATCTATCACTTTTACAAAATTTGTGCACTTCTCATTTAGACACTACTTGAAATTATTCATTTCTTTAATAAAAATAACTTCTAGCATTTTTACTTCGCTTTATTTTCACTTCACAGTTGCAAACATTGTTTTCAGCAGTACCATCTTTTAAACTGAAGGGAAGTGAAGTCCATCAGAAAAATGAATTTATTTCAATCTACAAAAAGATCTGGAGACGTTAAAATACTGAACACCAACCCCACTGAAAACCTCATACTTGATAACTGACTCTGTACAAATGAAATTCAATCCCCAAATCCCACCCCCTCAATCTCCTTCTCTCCTCCCCTTCTTGTTCCCTCTCTCCTGGCAGATTTTTTAATGTTAACAGGAGTGGCTTTTCCAACAGAGCAATTCTCTGCAGGCTGCCTCAGCAGGAGGCCCCTGACTCTGACCCTCTCAGTAGCCCACATATGCTTATCAATAACTGCGTGACCTCCTTGCGATTCCTGCTCCAACACTGAATTCTTATGGCAGCCTGCAGTGCTGCACAGACCACAGAAATATTTCTCCCACTGCACCACAGAAATCTGAAAGACCATCTGCCAAGGGGACGCCTTCCATAAATGTTTGTGTCTTGCAGACTTAAGGACAGTCAATCTGACCATTCCTGATCACACCCTTAGAATTATTTAAAACAAAAAAAATAATGGCCAAAGATAAAGGCTTGGAGAACACCAAATTCATTGTTCAGAATGAGCTTTAGCCTAATTTATTTTCTCTTCAGTGTTTTGAGTTTATTTATCCAGCATGGATTTTACAGGAACCATTTACATACCTGATGTTCATGTGCTAGATTACTGAACCAGTGCCTCAGATGGGAAATTGTGAAGAACTGTGCATATAGCAGATCACGGTACCAATCTGTATATAATGCAAGTTTAAATAGAAACTGAGATTTGGAGGAATCAGTTTCCTCCTGTAATTGTGAAGTACTCTGCGAGTACTGATTCACTATCATCCAAGTGTCCTCTTAATACAGTTCAACCACATGGATCAGCACTGAAGCATCCCATTGCAGGGACTTCCCTGTAAGAGAAAATCAAACTGGGAACAACTCACTGATGCTAAGGGGGATTTGGAGGGATTAATTTCCAGTTCACCAAGAAACTCTTATCCTTATTTCATCTGTATATATACTGGTCTTCTGGAAGATAGAAAGAATGGAGCTGGTAAAAATCCTGTACAAACCCTATTTATTCAGGTAGTAACTCACACCGAACTGTCACAATTAGAGTATGCAGGATATCTGGCAAGCAGATGATGCAAGCAGAGTGAAGTAAAAAAGACAGGTCTAGCTTCAGGGCTGCAGAAAGAGGCAAACTGTCAAGCCATGACCTCAAGGATCAATGTTTTTTCCGTATATTGTAAAAATGCAGGTCAACTTATGGTTCAGCACTGTACTGTACAGATAAGTGCAGTGCTGCAGTTCTGCTCATGACACACTGTGTACAAACTGTCCCACAGTCTGAATTTCTAGAAAATCTTTATTAATGCTCAGAAGTATTTCCTCTTCTTAGAAGACCTGTTTTTTTACTCCTCTGGACAGTCTTAAGGACATGGAAGATGGTTGTCCACTCCAGTTTTCTTAATGCTTGCCACAAACAGAAGAACAAGATCTGAACAATGTCATGTACATGGGCTGACCTATTGCAATTGCAGTTGTGTTCTGAACATTTCCAAGGACAGCAATACCATAGACACTTTGGGTAACCTGTTCCAATATTCGACCACCCTAAGGATAAAATATTTTTAATTGCACCTAATTGTAATTTGCTGTGTTCCAACTTGTCCAACTTGTTACCTACCATCCTACCTCTGCAAGACCTGTTTGACTTCAAGACAGTTTGGCTGTCTTCTCTATACTGTTCCATTAGGCGGTCATAAACAGCAATAATAACTCCTCTTAGCTTTCCTTTCACAAATACATTTCTTGTCTATTATGTGCTCCATCCTCCTGATCATTTCAATATTCCTTTGCTGAATTGCTGCAGTGTGTCAGCCTTGTCCTGAGGCGCCCAAAAATGGACAGAGCACTCTCTCTGTGACGTCTCATAATTGCCAAGTCCAAGGCACCAGTTGCTCCCTGGGGCCTGGGGCTGCACTCTTCAACAGCAGCTGGGGCACAGCTGGCAATTGCAGAGGGGTTCCACTGCTGACTCATGTGCACCAGCAGCTTTCCCACAGGAACTCCAAGGGCTGCAAAGCTGCTTCCCAGACAGTCAGCTCTCCACATCCATAATGCAGCATGGTG
This sequence comes from Poecile atricapillus, assembly GCF_030490865.1. Classification (NCBI taxonomy): domain Eukaryota; kingdom Metazoa; phylum Chordata; class Aves; order Passeriformes; family Paridae; genus Poecile; species Poecile atricapillus. The sequence continues at coordinate 60,928,737 of NC_081250.1, forward strand.
TAATTTCATCCCAGATTTGGGACATTTTCCCTGCCTTTGTTGAACTTCATGAACTTACAGTAAGTCCATTTCTCCATGTAGTCGAGGTCCCTTGCAATATTAGCTGTACCTTCCAGCCAGTCAAGTACTCCCTTTATTTGGGTATCATCTCCCAGATTCCACCTTGTTATGAACGACATGAAATACTGGCTGCAAAACACTCTTAGCAACTGCCAGCTAGACCTTATAGTATGGATTGCCACTCTGAGAAGTTGACAGTCCAATAAGTTCCTTTATCTTCTCACCATCCAGTAATCCAGTCTATACCTCACCACTCTAAGAACATTATAAACTATGCTGAAATCATAGACAAATTGAAGGCAAACAAAACCAAACTAACTACACCTAAACAAAACAGAAAACCCCCAAAGAAAACAAAAAATCCAACTCCACCCCAAAACAAAAAAAACTAACAATATCCTACCCCATCAAAAACCCCCCAACCAACCCACCTCAAAACACCTCAACTCCACTGCTTTCCTATCCTCCACAAAGCCAGACATCCCATCTGAAAAGTCACTCATGGTTTGCTGTTGGTAACCCTATGCCAAGTGTTCCCAAGCACCCTCTTGCCCTTCCTGTACCAGGATGTGGCTTCTACGAGTGTTTGCCCCATAAAGAGTAAGGTCCCACTGCCCTGTAGATCCCCAGTTCTCCCTTCTTGCTCTTTCTGCAGGGCAGGGTGACATTCCCCCCTCTTCCAGTCATCAGGAATCTCCCCTGGTTGTCACGTCCTTTGAAGGATGAGAGAGAACAGCCTCATAGTGACATCAGCCAGCACTCTCAGCACACTTGGATGCCTCTCACGGCAGGATTATTTCTATTACTTCTGGATGTCAGTCTGCAGCTACGAAAACTAGAGCTGTGTTTTGCAAGCGCTTAGCTCAGTACAAGCCTTTAAAACTGTTGTGGTTTCTTCTACCCACAGGATGACACATATATTAGAGTGCTTAGGAAATGAACACAGTAACTTTTATGGTCTACATATTTTTGAGAACAAATGTTTGGAAACTAATACAAAGTGACATACAGACCAAGTTATACTGACTGAGCTAATTCCACCTATATAGGAATAACATGTTGTTTTAAGGGTAGAACTCTGAACAATATCACTATGGAAGATTCTGTTTGGCTGTGTTGTCTATCACATTTAGTAATGAAATTAAAGACATTTTTTCTTTCTCCTTGCCAACGTACTTCAGCAAATGTTTACTCTAACAAACTATTAAAGTTTGCATGTACTTACATAAAAATGCTATAAATTAGTATATATAGTCATGGTATGAAAACTCTCAGACCCTCTGAAGCCATAACAGAACTTGATTTAAAGGAGCGTTTACTACAGACATGACATAGGTACTTAAAACAAATTCCTGATCCTGCAAACTAATGCAAAAAAGTTTGGGCTATATTCAAAAACTGCAAAATAGAAAAATGAATTGCATCTTGAGCTCCCTTAACTCTTCCAGCAATTGCTTTTTCAAAACCATGAAACATAATTTGGATTTTGGTTAGTTTAAGTTCTGTTTTCAGAAAGTAAAACCTACTGTCTCTCTCTCACTTACATACTAAGTTGCAATCAGAGCTTAAATGAACTTTGATGGAAAAGAGGTGAAGAAATACCTTATCAAGCACAATACAAATTAGTTCAGGAAACAGCTTGGTTCTACTTCAGTAAAAATGTACTAATAATTTTTTTTAAACGTATATTTTATACATTTTCCCTCCCAAAGTGCATTCATATTTTTGTGTTATTTTATGTCATTTACAAAATCTAATCAGAGCTGAATCACAGCAAAAAAATCCAACAACTCAAGCATTAGGAACAACAACTTTTCCTAATTACTTTTAAGTTAGAATAACTAAACACTGTGGTTTTTGCATGAATTAAAATCCCTTCCCATCCTCTCCAATACCACAACATATGCACATACTTCTACTACCACCTTTCACACCAATTTTTAGGGTTACTTTGGAGGTTTTACAAGAACAACTCCATCCTGAAACTAAGAGTTCTGGCCCAGCTACCCATCTGCTCTTCAGTAAAACCAAAGTAAGTTTTAGGTAATGACCTTCTATCATCTGCTTTATATTTAGATGTGAAGCCTGAGAGGCGACCTAATAGCCACATGACTTATAGCAGTTTTCCCTTTTATCTTCTGTGGCTAAGAAAGTGGAAGCTCAAAATGCATTTATTCCAAATTTTACTTTTCTGAAGTCATGCATCTGAGAAGTGAAACTGATGAAACCATTTAGAATATGGATTCACTGAATTTGCTTATTTATCTAAATCCAACACATAAAAGTCTCAAAACCAGAACTGCTCCTTCTGCAGAAGATGCTTTGCCATCAAGGCATCTACAAAGGAAGCTCACTACCTGTGACTGTTGTATGGATTAGCAGCTCTAAAATTTGTATCATAGTTTATTTTACTCACTTCTACTATATCAATAAGCAAAGTGTTTTTATGGAAGGAGTTTTTCAAAACAAGGAATAAGAAAGCTTGCAACAGTACTAGAAGTTTCATTTAAGTTATTCCTTATTCCTGTGGCATTAAAAAAAAAAAGGTTTGAGAGTTCCCGATAAAAAGCATGCAGCAGATAGAGCCAACTAATCATTAAATAGCAAAGAAAGCATAAAAGGTTTCTCTCTCCCACAAAGCAAACTCTTGTCCTTGCTTACAAAAGAGGTCATTCTACCCCTATAGGGCCCTCTGTTCCTAACAGCTCACTGCTAGAGCATAAACCAGCAGCCCTGTCTCGCTCGTTTTGTAGCTGCAGTGCGTTAGCAGAGGGAAGAGGAAGGAGGGGAAGGAAAGGGAACAGGATAATAGGTCACTTGCTGTTGCAAACAGCATGATAGCTAATCTTATTACGAGTCCAGTTTCATTCTGCTAGAACAAGAGAGACTCAAAGGGGCGTGAAGACAGTCAGGCCGCTGAAGTTTGCTCAGTGCCAACACTGCAGCATTATGCATCTTGCTTTCAAGGAGGATTAATGATACCATACATCATGATGATAAATTGAGGTTTGTAGCCAGTTTGAAGAGAAAGGGGAGGAAAAGATTTTTTTAAAAATGGAGGGAAAAGTGCATAGTTGAATTTCATGAGTTGGTACTATTTTCAGTCTGAGGAAGTTGTTCTTTAAGAGATCTTTGCTTTTTCTATTGGTCACCTGCCTGTGACCCTCCTATTTCCAGGCTTGTGTGTTAAGTACACAATGGCCTGTTTTGAAGGTTAGCTCTTGCACAAATGAAAGAATGAAAAAGATAAAACCACTTAATCATTATTCTTGTCAGCCAAAAAGAGATAAAACTAAAATTTGCCATTGCATATACAGACATCCTACAACAGTTCCATTGATTTTCAGAGAAAGTTGACATTACTGCCTGAGTTAACAGAGTAAAAGTCTTATGTGTATTAATGATCTGGGACATAGATGGTAATTAATTCTTTGCAGAACCAAAAACATTATTCAAGGAGCAAGTTCAATGATACGCAATGGTACATACAACAAGAAAATAAAGCCTAAAGCATAAAGGACTGGGTGACTATAGGGAACAGATTTGCAAAAAGAGACTTAAACACAAAGGAAAGCAATTTCAGAAAACAGGGACAAGGCATGAGTTTAGAATTGTTCTGCACCCTTGTACACAGCATATAGAAATGCAGGTTCCTGAAGCGTGGAATTATTGTTCTCCACTCTTTGCCTCACAAATACACCTCATGAAATATTGATATGCTCATGTTGTCCTGGTACTATAAGCAGGCAGAGAATATTCAACCCTCCACCAGAAGGGTCAGTCCAGTACCCTGCACAAATACTCTTTAGCTACTGAAAAGACAAAGAGCAAAATTTCCATAAACTTAAAAACTGAAGAAACAAAATTTATTATTGCTATGCCTATTGTCAAAACACAAATGAAAAACCTGCATTGAGATCTGAATTCAGAATGAGGTATACGAGAGATCTTGTTTATGACTTTGGAATTCATTGGGAAAAAGAGAGTAACGTGCCACTCATTATAACATACGCTCGCTGTTTTAAACCCAAAACATGGGCTATCGTTCTGCTGTAGATGAATATCAGATGCAAAGGGTCACACACTGCACAAATTCAAGGAAATGGTCCCGAGCTGCAGGCATATTACAGGATGCAGTGCTAATTAATGGAGGCTTTTTACTGAGTATCCATCTCTGTAGTGCTAATGAGTTTGGATTAATTTAAACAACATGTTTTTGTGGAAACTGATTAATTCTTGGGAAGTAGCATGGCATACCAAGTTTCAATCATTAAAAATGTTTGTAGCCAAGCTAAATAACTCTCTGAATCTGAGTTCACAGTCATAAAAACTTCTACAGAAAGAGAATGACTTAAAACTTCTACAACAGGAGCTTGCACACAAGCTGCCAGGGTGTGTTGGAAGTATTTGACATGGAACTTCATTCTCCACAGAGCATTCTTCTCAAATTTCTTGCATTTTCAAGAGCTCAATCCTACAGTCCTATTCAATTCAATTTTTTTTATTACTTTTATTTTTTTAAATAGAGGTACAGCAAGAGGAGAAAGAAAACACGTTTTGGGTATTGACAGATGATATTTTAAAAATTAGCTGAAAATTAGTCAAAATAAATTGGGTTACAATAAAACCCTAACATTTCAAAAACATAATCAACGAGAGGAGTCTTAATAAAAAGCTAACAAAAATTAATAAATAATCTTTGTTCTGTGACATATACCAGGATTAGCAGAGACATCTTTTAAAACGTTTCATGTTCTAATCACAAAAAAACCCTAAAATTCAGAAGAGAGTACTCTAATAAGGGACAAATAAAAAGGTGTTAAATGCTTTGTTTCACACTAAGTTGTGAGCCAAGATATAATACAGTAAATCTTGAATGGCAATACAGAATACAGAAATACTTTAATAAATAAAGGCTTGGTTGCTTTGTTTTTCATCAATTCCTCAATATATCACAGTCATTTTACATGGAAATACCGAATCCTAGGGAAAAGACTGATTTTATTTACAAGTATTCTTTGTATAAAGTGTGAAAATAGCTCAAGAATCTGTCAAACTGTGGTATCCTAGAAGACAAGAAAGCAGAAAAAAGTCAGCATGTTCAAGGGCAAGGTGGTCAGCTAAACATGGAATGCACTTAGGGGATTTTAGTTCCATAAGCCTGCTGGCTTTATACAGAGGAGTAAATACCATTTCTGGGGTAATAATCCTTATCTAAAGTTACCTTCTCTTGACAGCATACATAATACTATTCATTTATTATAGCCTGTAATGAATCCATAGGTAAGCCAAGCTTGCTGCACCTGGCTATAAGCTAAAACGATTCCTTAGCGAGTCATTAAGTAGCAAAACTAAGGTGGGTGGATCCTTTTCTGTTTTTTGGGGGTTTTGGCATTGCTTTTTGTTTGTTTTGTATTTGTTTGTTTTGGTTTTGTTTTCTTTTTTTAAATGAGAAAAGTAATTGCCAGGAAAATATGCATTACAAATTACAAAGTCCGCAGATAGAAGTAACATCATAATCCCCTGATTTCTGTCAAACCTCCCTTTTTATATTCACTGTTACTTAAAACATTTTCTCAAATGAAGAGAATTGTCTTTGCAACTCTAAATGGGTCAAAAAAGGAGAATGCTTGCATTGCCCTAGTAATATATCTTCCCCAGTTCTAAATCATGAGGTTCTTTAATTATATCCACTGAATTCTCAGAGTACTCAAAACCTTTTTGGTGTGTAGCCACCTTAATCTAAATTTATTTTAAGTATTCAATGATAGACCGCCCAAATACATCATCAGCAGAATGCAATTAAAATGTGTTGGAGATGTCCACAGGGAGGTCAAAGAGAAATCATTCAAGGGTTTTGATGGATATTAATGTATTTTTCTCAAACAGATTAATGCTCATAAAGGTCTCACTCTAAACAATAATTTACCTTTTGATGAACTTATTATATGTCAACATAGGAACATGAATTAAATCTAAATAGAGATGAGCTTCTATCCATTAATCTTCTGAGAGTGAAATTACTTAGTCTTTTAAAGAGTAGAATTCAAACAATATCATAGTTACTCAGAAAATGTTTATTATTCCATCTATTAGAAAACCCCACCAAACAGATGACACTAGGAAAGAAACCATTAAAAAATATTATTGGAAAAATCTAAGAACATCTATTTGTTAAATCCTTTTTCTTTAAGCACTTGGTAACACAAGTCTAAAAGCGTTACATAAGTTTACCTTTGTCTTCATTTAAAATTTTCTGAAATGCGTTCCTTAGACTTATTACTAACACCATTAGAGCCTATATTCAACTCTAAAAGACACAACCCAGCAATTAAACTTGAGGAGAAAAATGATAAAGGTATCAAACTTTGCGAATCTTAGAACAGCTGCTAAGCTACATTAACTGTTAGAAACTCATCACTAGGGAAATCTTGACAAAAAAAATAACATACTTGTCTTAAAGACTTCTTTAATGTGTTATCCATAACACCCTTCAAACCAGGTAATAGCATTTCAAATACTACTCTGCACAGCAGGTGTAATAGTTGAAGAATCATGCTGCTGTTTCTTGTTTTTTTGTTGTCTTTTGTTTCCCAAGATGGCTTTTCCATCAGGTGTACTTTCCATCATTTAAGAGAGTTCAGTTTTGGGAGACTCATCCAACCCTGCCAGGGGCCTATAGGTGTAGTCACCTATAAAATGGAAGCACCATTTTATAGGTGACTACAGAGAGAATTGTGTATCTGATTTAGAAAGGAGTGGAGGAGGGAGAGCAAAGGCCAGGTTCCAAAGCCTGGCTGAGGTGCTCACACACAGCTACAGGGACACATCCCTGGCAGAGGAACATGCAGAATGTCCCAGGGGTTATGAGGTGAGTACTGCAGTTTGTCTGGGATGGTGCTCTTGCCCATGGCCACTGCATACTAGAAGTTTCAATGGCCAGGGGAAAACTAGGTTGAAGAAAGACTCTTCCAGGGAGCACCAGTTCTGTCAGTTGGCACAGACATGCATAAGGAGGTATATTAAAATTTTAATATATTCAGCCTTCCAACACTTAGAGCACTATCACCACAGCATATTGATGACTAATCCATGTAATTGTAGGATTGCAATCAAGCTTCAGAATTCTACAACCACATTATTTTTAGAGGAACTTAAAGAATCATTTTCTTTCAGAACCCTGTGAGCCCTGAAAATAATTCCAAGCCAGACTTTCTAGAGGAATCACAAATCAAATGCAAATGCTATTCCAAAATGTTTCTCATTTTTTTCTGAAAGAAATATGATCCAACAGAATAAGGAGCACTTTTTTGCATATGTTTATGTTTTCTGATAATGATAGATGGGATATTTTGCAGAGCAGTTTTACTAAAAATGCAAACTGTGTATCACTAAGTTGGATAAAGAAATAAAATACAGACAATACACTATAAAGTCATCAAATACCCAACCCAAAGTATGACCAAGAAAATTAAAATGTGCACTATAAAATACTCTGCCCTGTGGCAGAAGAAACTTGCTGCATGTTCATATATCACTTGTCACTTCTACATACGCCACAAGCCTTAGCAATGCTAGAAAAAAGAAGAAACCTAATGAAAGGTCTGGTTTTCGTCTGTTTCAGAAATGGGAGAAATATAATTTCTTACATAGCATATCTTGATTGTCAATAATTTCTTTTTAAGAACATGAACTTTAGCCTTGGGTCATGTGCTGTAATATCCAAATAATCTAATAAAGAGCTTATAGTAACTCTTAATTTGTAGCATTAGACATCTTTTTGTCCCTATGCAACATCAACAACAATTTGGCCGCAACTTACATTGTGTTTATACCTTTACCTGTTTTTGTATGAGCAGAAACAATTGCTTAATACACATGGGAATAAAGTGGCTTTGTGAGTTTATCATATTTTTATACAGATTCCTTCTAATATTTCCTCCATGCTCTTGTAAAATAATGAGAGCAATTACCTATTTCAACCACTTGCCTCAAATTAAAAATAAAAGGATGCCATAAATCCTAAATACAGATCACAGAATACAGTGAAACATACATACATAAACTCTAAAGTGATGCACAGGATGAAAACACTTCACTGAAACCTACAGAGAAGCTGTAGACACACATGTAGTATCTCAGACCCTGTATGAGACTCAGACATGGGAAAGAAGCCTTTTAAGACTGAGTGTGAACACATAAACACAAACAAAAATTACAAAAACGAGCAAAACTGGCTGTATTCAATAACACCAGAGACTTAACTACAGATTGGCACAGAAAAATAAACTAAAACCTCTTAAAAGAAAATTTTCAAACAAAATGCATTCCTTTCCTCCAGCTGAACAAAATATCCAGTCATCTTGGGATTACTATGAAGGCTTCCCTCATTTGTTTAGGTTTTAGACTTACTATTGAAACAGAAGTTTTGATGCCACTCTTACTTATGAAATACTTGTTTAAATCAATCAGAGTGGGTTTTAGGAATAAAGAAGAATGGACAACATCCAGGTTCTATTTTTTTAAAACAACTTCTCTTTTGCTTTTACTAAGAATTGAGTTAGTAGATCCCCATACTGTTAACTAAATCCCCCTTATTCAAGTCCCCAAGCTTGTATTTAAGAAATACAGTTTTAATCAGGATACCTAAGAAAATAAGGCTTCTATGATCATGTTCTGCACATATCATTCTATTCCAGTGACTTACGACTTCACTGACCAATTTCTATGAAATGTGGCAGAAAAACAGAATTTTCAACAACATTAAGTTCCCACAAATTTAATGAACAACAGTAACCAGCCAGAGAAGCATTCCCCAAGCATGTGTCCCACTTCAAGGGAAAGCAGGCAGGACTGCCTCTCAGTTTATTTGAGTTTAGCCACCAGCCTGGAATATCACACAAGGGAAAAAGTGGGATTCATACTGGTGGAGAAGTCTATCATCATCACAGGGCACCAAACCTTAGAAAGCAGGCCGTATTACATTACAAGAAAAACGTTCTTCAAAAAAATATCACAAGCATTTCATAAATAAAAGTACAGATTCACGAGAATTTGCAACTTGTATGATTACCTGTGCAAATACTTTAGTTGACTTCTACTTAAACCAAAAGAACAGTATGTGACAATAATCAATAGTATGGGGTAGTTAAATGATTTGCCATCTTCAGGTTGTTAATATTCTTTATCACCAGGGCTCCAAGCAATTCATCAAACCATATGCTTGAATGCAAGCCACTGGAGCAATAGTTTTTCTGCATATTCGCTCTGTGTATGTTTCTATGCATGACAGAACAAATATTGAGACTATCTGACAGTCCCTATTTTACTTTGCAGGTCTGTTCCAACACATTTAACCACAATGCATATCTCCTCTCTTTCCTCTCCTTCAACCTGCCCTGTCGATGACCTTAAATGCAATTTAAATGAACCACTCTCTGCTAGTAATGAGAAATAATTCAGCCTCAATGATGGTTTGTTAAAGCTTCTCTCATAAAAGAAAGCACACATATCTTTTCAATCATTTTGAATCATACAAAGACGTTTTGGCTTAAAAAAAATCATTCACTAATGACGTTAGGGAGGCTAGACGTAAGTCAAATTTCAAAGTAAAATAATTTATTTCTTCCAGGCCTTAATTATAAATTTAACATAAGGGAACCATAGCCTGACCAATTTCTGTGCTGCAGTTTCAGAATTAATAAGTTCTACTGTCTTCCCAGATTGAGAGGAAGGATTTAATACTTCTTCCCACTGCACATTAATGCCTCTTTTCCCTCTATAAAACAGCACACAAACTACAAAAATCTAACAGAACAAATTGCACAAAAGAAAATCACTTGTAAATACGTCCAATAAAGACATTTAATACCAAACTTTTGTCTATTTCTGTGAAATTACTTCAGACAGATCTACAAATGCATTCAGTCTTCCAGCTGCCATTGATATCCTTGAGCACTGGTCTTTACAAAGGCATTTAAATACCTCTGAGCATCTTTTTGGGATATATGAACAGTGAACCTTGCTAGAATATTTTGTATGCAGTCTATAATTCTTCTCCTACTTTACATCAAACCTTCTGCTATCTTTTTTGTTTAATCCAACCGCAGAAACAGAATGATATAGTAAGGCAGAAATTCTGGATAAGAAGCAAAAATTTGCAAAAATGGACTCCACTTTAGCCCGGATAAACAATTTAACATGTACGGATCACAATGTACAAGTGGTACTGATTTAGAGGAGAATAATTCTTATGAAAGTGTCTGCCTCATTAAAAACAGGATCATAAAACAAAAAGCTCTGTGCTGCTAGACAAACTCCATTGTGTCTTGCAGAAGTGTCAAGGCTTGGCAAACATCCAATTGCTGAAACATTGCCAGGCACATCAGATATATATTAATGCAGGATAATCTGTAAGAAAAGCATTCTTTCATAAACATTTTTTTTCTTTGTAAAACCATCAATCAACTTCCTAGCTGAGCACCATGTGGCTCAGCTTAAGAGATCCTCAGGAATGCTTCAGTGTCTATAAACCACTGACTTACTTCACAGACTTGGTGCCTTTCAGTGCCCATTGTCCTAAGTATTTGCTGAAGTTATTTGGCTGGCTGTCAGCAGCTAATTCTGATTTGTAACTTGGGAAACCAGCAGCAGGAGGTCCTTGGATCTGACTAGTGACATCCTCAGCACCAATTAGCCAAGGTGCAGGCTGCCAGTAAAGAATTTTTTGCAGTTCCAATTATTTAATAGGAAGATACAGGACCACCTAAATATCTGTCAGGAAAAGAATTAACACAAGTGTCTTGTTATTTAGCCCACCTTGAACCACAAAGAAATTATATATGCTTTTGTTCCAAAGTTGTACTTCCTAATAAAGATATATTCTAAAAAACACAAGTGCATTTACAGTTCAACACAACAGCATTATAAAAATAAAATAAAGCACAAAGTTTCCAAAGAAACTTTACTACAGAATGGTAAATTTACATGGCTTATAAGGATTGAACTCATCTGTCCGGAGAATAAATACATTGTAAGAATGGCTGAAGTTATTTCTACACTAAAGGAACTCTACTGATATTCTGTGGAGTTCATCTCAAATTATCAGTATCTGCCTCTCTATTCTGTAGGAAAGAGGTAGTTTACCTAAGCATCTGATCTTCAGGGCCACTCACTAGCTTCTAATCCAAAGCATTATATTTTCATTACTTACAAGGTATGCTTGAATTCTGTAACATATATTAAAATACTGCTACTTCTCCATAAGTTCACAAGAGTCAGGATGAGGAAATTAGCATTGTTTAAGTCAGTGGGAGAAAATACAAACAACTTCACTATAGCTGCAACTACTGGATTAATTTTTTTGTCCTCAGATTTATGAAATGTGAGGGACTGGATGACTCCATATAAAGGAAATAATGCATTTCATCTCAGATTAACTTGAATACAATCCAATTAGAGGAGACTAGAAACCAGAAAGGTTTTTGATGACTTTGTATCACCAATTTGCTGCCTCTATGAAGTCCTAAACAAAGTGCTAATTTAAAGGAATAATATAAACCTGTGCATACATCCTGCATTACTGTTTTTGCTTGGACATGTCCAAATGACCTGGGTTGCAGCAGCTATCCCAGACACTTTTTTAAAGGAAAACAAATCTACTAAAGACCCTTGAAAAATCAAATGATGGGCCAAAGTTGAAGTACCAGAGAAAAAAAGAAAAGGTGGCATATTTCAAGCTAGATGATGTGCTTCTGCTGCAGCTGTGCCCATAGTCTGGCCATATTTAATTTAATTTCTTTTAAAATGGTTCTTTAAAAAGAATCATATCACACTCTGTAATGTTTGCATTATTTGTTGATGCCTGAATGATCTTAGTAAATAAGTAACATTCATCTTATCCTACAAAGAGCACTTAATTAGCTCTCTTTTAAACTGAAAACACTTCAAGGCTATATCACCCAATGGAGATGCAATTGGAGATGCAATTTTTTATTTCAAATAAAACATGTTAGGAATAAGAAAATAAAGTGCTTTTTGAAAGAGTGTCCTTCATCTCTTTTTTTTTTTCTATGTCTAAAAGGTTAGTAGATAAGTTTTCTTCTTACCATAACTGGTTCTAACATGGTAGGAATACACATGACTCTTACCAGTGCCAAATACTGTATAAACATCAACCCAATGAATTTTCTCTAGAAATCTCACTCTTGTATCACCAGTTTGGACACTGGAAGTGAAAAGCATACACATGATAGCTCTCAGAAGTCACATTTGTCTGAAGCAGTTATTTCAGGAGACGATTTTTCCTTCACTCCTCCCTTCTAAGCCACCTCTGTAGACTGCAATGATGACACATTAGTTTCAGCACTGCTGCAGCCAAAAGGAAAGTCTCAGCAGACATTTCTTCATCAAACATGAGCACTTCTATGCAGACAAAGCCTGACAATCAAGTCTACTCGCCTTGCCAAATCTGTTCTGCTTCTTCTAAGCCCTTGTTTTTCTTCTAAGGCTCCCATCCTACAAGAATCTTAAAAGGATCTCCATTTAATCTACAGTGATCTCACACTCCTATACACTACAGGTTTATGTCCCCTACTTATCTTTGCACAAAACCAAACAGCAAGCTGAGGAGACAAGTTTTGGGTTTTCTCCCTTGTTTCACCCCACCCCCTTCTTCCTTAGTTGCTAAGTTTTCTGCTGAGAAACAGCTTTCTGTCTGGCTCCTCGGTAATGTAAGCAACACAATCAGTAGAAGTAGTTGGAAGGAAGAACATTTGACAGTGGACAGCCCTGACACTGACCAATGTAAACTGCTGCTCAGAAAGAATGAAAAGATGTATCCAGGGGTAAAAAATGATGAAAACTAAACAAAGAAGAATGGCATGGCATCTTAAATAGTCACAACTTTTCTCCAGCTACCTATTTCTCTTCTCCTCCATCCTGCAGTGAAAAGGATAAAGAAATTAATTGACTAACAATGACTAAACCTAATCTGTCTGCATTCTCATAAGGCTATTGCAATCCGGACTAGCTCTCCAGATGTTCACAGAGCAGTCATACAGTGCATCATCCTAGGGGACACAGCAGTGTAGAAGCCAGTACAAAGGGCCAAGAGCAGGAGGAGGCTGAAGCTGTCTCTGGGAGCTCACTGAGAGCTTCTGTTTGCTTTGAAAGTAAAACTTCACCTTCTGTCTGTTCATTTTAGCCCTTCTTCCCCCTTAAATCAACTTCTCATTTCTCAAGATCAGCTCAGTAGCTTTTCAACACCACAGAAGTAGCTACTGTGTTCAACTAAGGGACTCCAAAATTTCAGCTGTCACAGGTACTGCAGAGTGTTTTTCATTATACATATAGATTTGATAAACTGGATGTAGAAAAAGCTCTGTAATACCTACAACTTCAAGCTCAAGCCTAGGACAGTGCAAATCAAATCAGATCTGCACTACAGAAAAGGACGTGAGTGATATTTAACTTCTCTGTTCCTGATGCAAGAGTGCAAGCCCTACCAAGTTTCACTGTGGCTTGTTTCAATAATTGATATACTGCAAAAACATTCTGCATAAGGAATGCATCTATTAAGTATTTAAACTAAGTATTTAAAATTAAGTATTAAAAATACTATGAAGAATTTAAAGCATAAGAGATTAAATACCTTTGAGCCCCAAATTGCATGCTATATGAAGGTGAATGTAACATTTTATTCTGGTACCATTCTTTCTAAATTCTTAATGGAACTCCCTGCCACATTAAGGGCAACTTGTATTTATGTCAATGCTAATCCTTATGCTTATGTGAATTTATATGTTTATTATACTTTTTCCATAATTTAGTTAACATAGACAAAACAGTGCATATGGATTTCCAAACGGGTCTCAAATGTCCTTCATCAATAACTTGCAGAGAAAGTAATATCTCATGGGAAAGAAGGACTGATGCCTTGCTACAGATACTAGGCAACTGTTAGAAATAATTTGCCAGCTTTTACAATAGACAGAAATTACCACATTTGTATAAGGATTGGTGTGTTCAAGGGGCAAACAATTTGAAAAAGATTGTGGAATAGGAACACAAAAAAATTTGTGATGACATAAAATTATGCACAGGAAGTGAAAACTAAATTTGTTGTAACAACTTGCAGAGATTATAATGATCGAAGGGGTAACAATAATAATAGAGCCAATGAAAGTCTGTGCAGATAAACACAAAATATCACCAAAAATAAAAAAATAAAACAAATAAATTAAATCCTGAAAAAAAATGGGCTCAAATTATGTAGTGCAGCCTGGATAAGGAAGATAAATATTTCTCTAGATATTTTTTGAAAGCATTATCTAGCTAATTAACACCAATCAAAAAAAAAAAGTTGGCAGAATGTTAACAATTAATAAAAAGAGAATACAAAACTAAGGGGAAGCTAATGCTATGCCTTTTCACACACCCATGGCATTTCAAAATCTGAATTCTATCATGGCATTTCTTCATAAAAGTTACCATAAGGAAGACTGTAATAAAGCAGATACAAGAAAACAGACCAGCTAATCCACAATTCAGTTTCAGAATGACAGAGGTGAAGGAGAATGCAACGAAGATCTACAAAACCATGACCTTGCCAAGAAGATCATCAGGAAAATGACAATGCATTTATTTTCAGTATTTCAGATTCCATAACTTAATAGAACCAATGAGCATCTTGGGCAAAAGCTTTAAGTAAAAAAATTGATTCTTGCAAACAAAGTATGAAACTCATTGCTATGGGCTGGTGCAGAAACCGGAGCTGTAAGAGTCTACAAGAAAAGTTATGAAGAAGAGGCTATTAAAGATGATTTTCAGACTGCAATCTCTGACAAAGGAGGGCCCATGAAGCTAAGAGGCCATGCAAAGCTGAGCCTCACCTCAAGCTGCCTCACTCCTTTCACTGTTCCCAAAGCATCCAGTACTGACCACCACTGGAGAAAAGCAGAACAAGCCTACTGAGTATTCTTAGCAGTTCCCTGATGCAACAGAGCAACACTTCCTCATGATACCTACTTCAGTCACCTGTCAAGGTATAAACAAGGCAGGAGAAAATGCCAAGTTAACTGACTATAGATGAATCCATGATTTTATAACAAAAGAGAGTGTACTGAACAGCAATTCCAAAGACTCATACAATTTTCATATCCTATCTTTTCCAGGCTTTGATCTCAGTTCAAGGGAAATGTGGGCTTTGGTGAGATATATTAGGGAATCCCATATTCTAAGGCAAAATCAAGTATTGATATGGAGTTATCTTTTCCACAAACACCTTGTCAAGCTGAAAACATGAACTAGCTGAAACTGAAGCGTCACATTAGGAAAATAGGCAGCTGAGTTTTGCCTAAACACTGACTTACAAAGCTTTATCTAAATTAAATCGCTCTTCTTAAGAGAAGGCAACCTTTTTATTTAAAGCATTAAAATATTTGCACTTGAAAAGCTGAGACAAAGACATGGAATTCAGATGCCTAAATGCTGGAGTTTTAATTCAGTCTAGTGATGTGTACCAGAATGTCACTAGGCATCTAAGCAGAGTAGCAACACCAAGAGCAATGAGAATGACGTGTCACAGAGCATGATGTGATGCAAGCATGGCAGAGAGCATCAGTGCTACGTGCAGATAACTGTGCCACCTGGATCCAGGCAATAAGATGACCACCACTTTGTTTTATTCCAAGGAGAAAGAACTGCCAAAAACTAAGAGGTCTGGGCTTGCTTAAAAAATACTCATCCAACTGAGATGATTTTAGATGAAAGAAAATGGGAACTGTGTAATTATATACACTTACCTTGACAAATAGAAAGCAATCTGTGATTAGAACGTAGTAATTAGTTACAAAACGCTTCCCATGGATTTAATTACCCATCAGTCTACATGTTTCTTAATTACTTTTATCTCATTGAATCAGTAAAAATTTCTGCCTGGGGCAACTGCCACTCACTTATTTACACAGCTTCTAGTTTTTACAGTGAATATATTATAGCAACATGGCCAAACAATGCTAGAATTACAGTTTAAATTTCATGCATAAGAAATTTCTCCCTCAATTTGCTATGGAAATCATTTTCTTAGATGTGAATTCAGACCTAACTTTATTATCCATGTGTTCAGGAAGCTTGAAAACATCCAATATATCATTTAAAAGAAATCCAAAGAAAAACCACAAGTTCTTAAGTAAAAAGAAAACAACAAAAATACATTATACTCACATAAATGAAAAAAATTATTGACAGGCAAAATTGTCTTCTAACATAACTTCTCAGAGAAATGTATGAAATGTCTACATTTGAATCAAATCTTAAGATACAAGAACTTTTGAGGGAATAAAACTGACTCCAAAATCTGCCCTGTTATTGGTAACATCCTTCATCATTAGCACGTCCTCCTTGGTGACAGTATTAGTTAAGGTCAAGAGATATGATTAAGTCACCCAACCTGCACAGAGTACACAGCTGCCATAATGATCCACATGGACAAAGAATAATTACAAAAAAATGAAACCAAAATTGTAGTTGCAGAAGTAATGCCTAATTTGTTCACACAAAACCCAGAAGGGTCAATTCATTTGCCTACATTTTGGGTATAGTGACTTTTGCTATGATTATCTGGCGTTTTATCTAGACTCTTTGCAGCAAGAACTTTCTCTTTTAATCAAATTTATGGGCACAATATTCCCAATATGAAATAAATAACTACTACACCTTGCATGCATTCTTATAAGGTAATGTGCAATGACAAAACTGATTTTTTCACAATTGAACTTTTCAGAATTTATGATTAGCAAAAGCATAAACATCATTTAAGTGGCCAATGTCCAAAAGTTCAAATAACAAAAATTCATATAATTTTCATTGAGAAAACACTAGAGTTATTCTAGCAAATAACAAGACCAAAAGGTAGGTTCTTCGAGCTGCTAACATATTAGTTATTAGATTTTTCTCAAAGAAACTTTCTTAAATGGCTACTGTCCTGAAGCTTGATAAAAACAATGCCTTCTCTAACGAGTGTTTGTTATGTTTTTGTTTTGGGTTTGCTGTGCTTTTTTTTTTTTTTTTAAATATGATTAGTATACCCCAGTGGACATTTTCTGTCTCTACCAACATTTCTGTAATTTCTCTTTCACCTTATTATTTGAGACACCATCAATTTCATATCACATTTGCATACGTTTATAAATTAATGAAGAATAAAAAAATTAAAAATTGTCTGTGAGATGCCATTTTACTGCAATCTTTCCTTTATGTTTCCCTATTATTTTAAATTTTATTTTTTAAAAAAATGTAACGTTATCAAAAAAAAGGCAGTTCTAGGATATGCCTTTAACCTTATTAATTCAAGTGTGTATAAAAGACTGCAGCTCCTATACTATATTTTTATTTCTAGAAAAGACACCAGCTTAGGTTTATTTTCTCATGCATATAGGTACTAAAAATATTTCCAGTAGAGCAAAGGAAAAGGTGTTGGAGTAAATGCTCCTAGCAAGAAAAAAAGCAAAATCAGTCCTTGTGCAGGGATGCTCATGACATCTTTTGGAGAAGCAGCAATGCGGAGCAGCAAGGTCAGCTGGCTGAGGCTGAGCAGTAGCAAACCTCAGCTGCAACCTTTGAGGATGTGGGACACCTCACCTGCCTGACATAACATCATCCCCTCTGCTGGGTGCCTTTCACACCTGGCCCGCCAAAGTCTGAAAATGCACGTCTCGGTCCCGTCATCAAAATCCAGATTTTCCTCATAGCTTTAGTAGTTAAAAATCAATGAGTAAAGTAATCTTAATGTGCAAAAGTTGCAGGTCTGTTGAATTATTAATAAGCAATACAACTGTAAATGCTTTTGTTCACCATTCTTCAGTGCACTTGCAAATGATTTCAAAACGAAAGGTGCTGAAGCATGAAGATTATAGGCAGCCATTGCTTTTTGAAATCACAGTGCAGGGAATTGGTGGAATTCTTGCCTGCCTGGGTTATAATCAGACATTGTGAACTTTCCTTGAAAGCAGACTTCAAATTCACAGGGGTCCCCAGCCTTCAATCAAGAGAATGCTTGAAACGACCTCCATCTGCCATTTTAATGTATTCTTCCCAAAGACTTCCATAAATATTTAATATAAGAAACGCACTGTTTAAACACAATGAGTAGCTTGTGAAATTAAAATTGGCTGACGGATTACACGATATAATACACAGTAAACAATGGTAGAGAAACCATAGGCAGAGCCACACACTTTCCTTCTGCTCTTCAACTAAATGAATCAGAAAGGAACGCGAAGGCAAATTTCATGACACCCTTATTATATAGCAAGCCTTGTACAACAGCCTTAATACAGAGTATGTCCCTAATCTCATGTGTGCATGGGAACACAACAGACACTTGCCTGTCAGCTGGAGAGAAGACATATACAGAATCTTTTCTTTCTTTTTTTTTTTCTGAATCACTTCTTTGCGAGGCAATAAAAGCCTTCCTCCCCAGCCTCTTCAAAGCCCTACAACGACAAAGCTGAGAAGACAAAGCTCTGTCCAAGATTTTAAGTTGGGGCTTAAAAGGGTGAATAATTAAACGACCCAATTCTGAAAAACACTAGACATCATATGACACTAAACCCACAGCAAACGCTTTGCAGGCTGCCTGACATACAGCCTCAACCAAATCACTGAGACAACTGCATTAGCAAATCTGTCAACAAAGCACATCCTGGCAGTTTTTTCACACATTTGCACTTTCTGGAAAAGCAGTTGTACGCAATTTACAAAAATCCCAAATTTAAGCATTCACAAGGAACTTAGCTGCCGGATCTATGTGCCTGCATTTGATATTTACATGCAGATACATATACACATATACATTCAGGAAATTTATTTCTACCCTATCACATTCACTCTTTATAATAGCTGAAACATCTAAATATAAAAGCATAAATACTAAGAATATTTGTATGTTTGCAACCCAAAATTACACTGCTTAAGTATTTTTAAATACATCTGTGGTATTTAACATCAGAATGTACTTTTCCATTCCAACCTACAGTGTTGCTTTATCAGTAAATAAGAAGTGAGTACCATTTCTGTAAGAAAAACAATTCTTTTCTAGAAAATAACATGCCCTTGGTAGAAAAAAAACAACCTCAAAACCAAAACAATCCAGGACAGTATGAAAACAATGCTTAATCCTGCATGGAAATGTATATCTAGATAAGGCTCAACTCTATATGAAGACCCAAATGTGATACAAATAGAGGAATTCCCTGAAGAAACCAACCCTAGCATTATTTGTGTCTGAGAGGGATTCATTGAGAAACCAATCCTAACATTATATCTGTGTATACACACACACACACATATAAATGTGTTTATATGACACAAACATACATTAGCTGTTTTGCAGATTTCTCAAATCCAGCCCCTCATAATTCTGTGAAAGCACCAATAGAAACATACATACAATAGTAAACCACTATAGTTACAGTACTAATTTTTATAGTAACCTTTTATACTTTTAGAAATAAATTAATTTTAAAGCACATGAATTTTAGGCAAACAAATTGTCCTGTCCTGATGTATTTTTTTATTATTCCTGCTTACCTATAGTAAGGTAGTAAGGTAGTAATCAACAGAGGCTCCTTTTTAAAACTCAAAACTGATCAAATTTTATTTAAAAAGAGAAGTTACAGATCAAAGTGATACCTACCCATTGCCCAAGCCAAGCCTTCCTAATCCAACTGTCAAGATCTAAATACTTTGAACTGTAATTAATATACAATTTTTACTTTATATAATTCTAAATCTCAGTACATTTATTTTTCTCAAAAATTCACAAGCATTTACTCTCCCTTAATCTCTCCCTGTTTGGATACACTTACTTCTAAAAAAAACTCATTTACCATAGTTATCATACCAAATATATTTTCTGCAAACCAGTCTTAGAATCTAGGTAGATCATCCACTAAATAAGGTTTCTAATCATTCTTCATTCAAAGACACAAAACCAAACCAAAAAATCCTATTATACATCCTTTGAAAATGATTCCTGATTCTCTTACCAGCCATCACCATATACAACACGCAAGCATGTACACGTATTTGTGACGACACGTATCTTTAACAGAAAGCAGTTTCTGGGAAACAGAAGAATGTGTGACAGGGCCCAAGATGATAATCAAGATAGCACTTCAAATCCCTTAACAAGTTTCAGTTCAGCCTGAGGCAGCATTAGACTCTAATAAAATGCAGAGCAATATGAAATGATGGGAAATGTCTGGTTTTCCCAGTTTTACTCACAAGCATATACTGATAGATTGTTGGTCAAAAAACCCCAAACAAAACAACAAAAAAAAACCAGCAATAAAAAAAAAAAAAAAAACCAGACAGAAAAGGGAGGGAGGGAAACATAGTAATCTTTGGAAGAAGGAAATCTGAGAGGAGGCAGAGTAGGAGGAATGCAAAAGTCACAGAATAACAGAGGTCATGAATCTGGTGTTTCCGAGTGCTCAGAGCACTAAATCTGAATTTACTGTTGACCCCAGAGAGTAAAAATGTTCTCCAGTTGTTCAGACCCATCAAGCAGATCATAAAAATTAAGATCTATAGAGATGCTCCTACTTATAAGGGCAACTGCTCTTTATCATCTTCACTACAATTAATTCAAAATATTTAAAGAAGTCCATGAACTAGGAAATTACTGCTTTCAAGAACAGATTACAACATTAGATAGCAGTGGCTTAATTTGCATTGCTGACAAGAAAATCCAGAAAACTCATTAATTTTACAACAGATACAACTCCTTATTTCATTACCTTGTTAACATTTTTTTTCTGCTTTATGTCTTCTTTTTGGAAGAAGGGCCTTGCTTCTCTCTCATTTAAACCTAATGATTTGGTCCAACAAAACCATTTAACTACTTTCATTTGGAATGAGTTTCCTGCAAGCTGTAATAAGTAAGCATCTAGCTACAACTACCAATGCACTGACACTCAGAAAACACACAAGTTTTTAACGTCAAAGGATATCACTCGTATGTTATTTCCTTTTTGAGATATTTATAAAACAGTTAATAACTTTAAGTGCCAGAAGCAATCAAACTTTGCTTTGCAAAACAAATCAAACCAAAAATGAGGGTTTTCATAATGTTAAATTCCCAAAATGCTTATTAACTTTTCCTTCTTCGCAAGGGAAATATAAAAACATAATTTTGGAGAATTAAGCCATTGTAGCGCTTGAAAAAAGTATCAGAAACCCCAAACAATGATCCCAAATGTATAATCTGAAAACTAGGTTTCTTCTTGTGCTAGTAGAAGTCTTTGCCTTGAGGGAGATGAAGACTGACAGCAGAGGCATGGATCTTGATACCCAGGCTGGCAGCACAGGCCACTTAAAGAAGGGATGCTTAATAATTGTTGTTTTAAATTAGCATTGGCTGTAGACAGCAACTTACAGAAAAAGCAATGCTTAAGCACTAAGTTGCTGTTACTTTTATGCGAAATTAGAATAAAATAGCTAGACACTATTTCTATCAAAGAGACATAGATACATAACTAAGCAGATACCATGACTGCACCCTTATACGATTCTGCCAGTCCAAGGAATTTACAAACATCTTGTTATAGACCGTAAAGTGGCAATTCTCCCATTTATAAAAAATTAGAAAAAGCAGAATCAGTGCTGAATCAGGGGACAGAGAACACCAGGCTGGGTAGTGCTATGGTTAAGATAGTGCAGCTGTCTTCCAAGAAGCCAAGTACTCAAAACAATGTCAACAAATCTTAAATAAATGCTTATTTATGTAAAAAACACCAATATTAATGAAAATTAAAAGTGGTGCTGAAGACTAAGAGAGTCCAATACAGTGAATACCAAAGACAAAGGCATTTGTTGGTATTCTCAACATCCAAAATGTTGAGAATATTTATGTCAGAGCAACTGGAAAAACATATATTCTGAAAACTATTCTTGACTGAATAATATCGGGTGTGTATGAAATTCTGCTGACTTATGAATCAAAGTCCATCTTTTCTCACCACGTCAATATCCAGGAAAGAAGTATTTTATCTGATTTGTGGAACAGTAGACATCCTCAACAAGCCTATAAATTCACAATACTTAGTACCTTAAAGTGATGTATTTCATAAAAGAAAATGATGCTTATAGTATAAATTTCCCAAGAGACTTGGTCATAATCACAATAAAAGCAATTGAAACAAACTAACTTCAGAAAAAATAATAAAATATTGTGTTAATAAAAGTTGCCAAGGAATAACTTGTTAGGTTCTCCCTGAAACATTTTAAACTAATTCTGGGCAGTCTACCCTCCCCCACCCTTTTTAATTCTTGTTTTCAATTTACCACTCACTTGGAAAAGTGACCTTACTTTTACCCTGCATCTCCCTCTGGTGGTTTCCTTTTCTGTCTATTTAAATGCAATTGTAGTAAGGAGCTTCTTCCTGCCTTGCTCTAAAGCAAAACAAAGTTTAAAGTTTCAACTATTTTCATCTCCTTCTCCTTTCACAAGAGCTAAACTAACACATTTAAACTGAAGTTGTCTAACTCAACTTTCCTTCCCCCACTGTCCCTGCTGAGTGCTCTTTGTTGTTGCTCTGCCTCTTTTTCTCTGGCCATTCCTTCAGCCATACCCATGAAAACCCACCAGTTCTCTGAGAGAGGGAACTAGAAGGATTACAAAACCAGCCAGTCAATATTGCAAACATTAATGCTCTCTGAAGTATTTCCTGACACACACTGGCATTACTACACTCACCTGCTGATGAATTTGTATCACTGGGATTTACAAACTGGAATTGCCAGTGCTCCCACCCTGCGGATCGAGAGCAGAATGTAAAGGTTTTACTGACACAGTTCGAAGAAGAGATGTGAAGGAGCCAACACCAGCCCTCAAATTTCTAAAGGATGTCAACCTGTTTGCTGACAGAATATAAAGGCACATGAACAGGAGGAGAAATGCAAAATGTAAATCTCAACTAGCACTGAAAACCTGCTCCTACCAAAAATAAAGCCAGCAAAAAATGCATGTAACTATCAAATTTGCTACATTTCATGTTTCTTTATCTGGATTGTTCTGGGGTTTTGTCCTTGTAGAAGCTGTTTTGTTCATCACTATTTTTATATAGAGAACATTGCCAACAACATCTAATGCTTTTTGAACTTAAACAGAATGAAGCCAAAGTTTCCAAGGACATGGAGTAACATTTTGATAGGCTTTCTAGTACTTACCACTTTCTAACTATCAATGTTTTAAGTTGTTAAGTCAGTACAGATGGTTCTGAAACTTTTATCCAGTATCTCATCTTCCTTGACTTGGTTATATTAAAATAATTTACTGTTCCTAACACATACAAATAGTTTTTTACACCAAAGAGCCACTTAAGAAAAATGATTCCTCATGGAATCATGGCAGTAGGGAGCAGAAACCACTACTGTAGCAAAAAAGAAATCCTTTAGAGTGATAGATGGGTAACTAACTACACAAATTGTTTCAACTCAAACATTCTGGAAAAATATTCACCAAGTGGAACACAAGAGCTACCTCTGCTTCAGAAAAATATGATAAACAATGGACAGAAAAATAAAACGCATTGAAATGCTCACACAAAGCCTTTTCAAATTACATCTAATGTTAGCACCATCCTCCCCTCACTTTTATGCTCTCGAGACACACGTCAGTGTACCAGAGAAGCATCAATCATCAAGCAAGAGAAAAACATAAAACCTATCAAACTGTAGGGTGGTCTTTTCTCAGGAAAAATGTCAGAGCATTTCACTTTGATCTTTTTTTTTCTCTTTCAGAAACAGACCAGGAAAACTTCTCCACCCTATAAAAATAATAAAGCACAAAGCCACACTTTCCAGTCCAGTCCATAAAAAAAACTCCAATGAAATTTGTTTCTTTCCAGTGACACCAAGTGACAAATCAACATTAAAAATGCTGGATCACAAATATTACAATGCTAATTTCATCTGAAAGACGAAATTTCTGCTTTTATGATTGATCAATGAGAAAAAGGAAATAATGCCTTAATAATGACACTAACAGACTAATTATACATCTAATTTTCAGTGTCTAAAAAAACCTACAGACTTAATTTTGTGATGTCCAGAACTCTGTAAATTGAATATAATCAACACTATAATTAAGATTTCAAAATAGCTTCTATTGTAAGAGCTTGCCTTCAGTAATTAATTATTTCCCAGGAAAAAAAAAAAAAATATTCTGGGATTAAGTGACCATTTCAACCAGGAAAAAAAAAACAAACAACATACACACACGCTCTCTACATATATAACTTAAATAAGTCTGTATGTTCCACATAAAAAACAGATTTCTCCTGAAAGTTTTTTTTCTAACCTGAAAAGCAGAATATAACACAGCAATTTCCTAGCAGAAAGAGAATACAACTGCTACATTTGAGTAAGAAACTGCTCACAGTCTTCTAAAGAGAGATCACTCTGTTGATGAGACACCTGGAATGTCAGCACTCACTTCTGGAACGCACAACTAACCTCTAGAAACAACTAATCAGAAAGTCAAGTCAGAGGCACAGGGCATGCGAGTGATGGGCAAAGTCTGAATCTCTTAACAAAAGTCAAGACTTCCCCTGAAGGTTTTTACACAAATTAGGTGATTAGCAGAATTTTAGAGCATGAAGACAAATCAAATAAACTGGTTCTGAATCTTTGTATGCCTACAGTGAACTGGGAGACCAAACCTCAGTGTGTAAGCCTATGTAACACCTGAATGTTAAGAAATAGCCAGAAATACAATTATTGTTTCCATATCTGTATCATATTGAAGGCATTGAAGTAAATGGTTAATAGACTGGGAGAGTAAAAATTGAGTTCATGTAGAAGCCACTTTTCAAAAATCTTTGTTAGCTCTACTATTGCCTGTCAAGTATTTACAGCACCTCATAAGATACTCCCCCTCTCAGAAAAACAAATCGAGAAATGAAATTAACTCTTGAATTTACAAAAGTTAATTTTCCTAATACTGGAATTCAGACAGAGATATGTAAGAATTTCTTGCTATATAAAAAGGCAAATGAAACATTTTTATCTTGAAAGTTTCTTTCCTGTTCCAAGCTTTGGCAAATAAAAATCCAATTTAAGCAAACCGGAAAATGGTTAATGGCTCAATATTGAATAAAATTTCACTATTTGAAATATATGGCCATTGCACTCCCAATATACCGGTATTGAATGCATTTTGAAACCATATTTTGACAAGAATTTATCTTAGCATAAATATTTTTGTTCTATATGGAAAAGACTTTTATTGTGTGACTATTAAAAAAACCTGTCATTCCTGTGCAATAACTGATCTACAAATGTACTCAATCACGTAATCTTCAATGAAATTAAAAAGCAATTGCACATAAATAGCAATCTAAATGCCTTTACAGGCAACATACTTCAATATTTGCTTGTTACTAGACACACAGAGCTAGGCTGATATCACTGAACGTGCATAAACGGTATAAGTAAATAATGGAGGCCTGAAAGGTAACTAAAAATGTTGGTGTAGTTACAAATCCAATGACATTTTTTCCTTGCCTATCCAAACTGAGACACAAACTGCTAGCTTAAAGCTCAGATGATGGTGAATATGGACAAGAACATCCAGTTTTATTGATTTCCCCCTCTTCCCCTCTGACGAAGGAAACACTGACCCACAAGGCTGAGAGCAAACGTTCAGGTTCAGCAGGAGAAAGGAACCCCCTATATGATCAATATATTGGCCTCACCAGGTTTTTTTTACAGAGTCCTTTGAAGCTGCTGACCCAACATAGCAACAGCATACACTGTTCAACAGCCCAACTCTGATTAAAGGAATTATGACCAGAATAAGTGGCAGAAACAATATTAAAAGTAGCATGTCAGTATCTAGTGTTAAAGAAAGTTGTTACTGAATGAGATAAAAGTCTGATACAGTTTACAAATGGAAATATGGAAGGACTTTAGAAAAACTTGTTTCAGAAAATCTAACAGCTCAGCAGATCTGTGTGAAGAAGCCTTTTATACTTATCCCTCAAGTATTTTCAGTTCTAGTTGGGCAAATAATTATCAGCTCCACATAATGCATTTTACACAGATAGAAACAGAAAAGTACAGAAAAAGAAAAAAATACAGACAAATTTTAGTAAGACCTTTATGTTTGACAGAGAAGCCCACAAAATTACTCAGAGAGCTCTACAGACAGCAGTACAATCCCATAAGGTCTTGATTAAGTTCTTCAAACTTAAAACAACCCCTGTATAATTCAGAAGGTGTAGGAGATGTACTCCTGCCAAAGAGTCCTCAGCAGACTTACAGGACCCCAGCAGAATTCCTCCTTTTGCTACTCAGAAAATTTGCTTGAAAAGGACAATTTAGAATGAAAAATGTTTGTGAAAACTACAAATTTAAAGTGCAATAAAAACAAGCTGGACTGCAGTACAATTACCATGCATTATGTACAGCGGCAAAAGTCCTGAAAGACTGCACAGAAAAATGTAAAGAAAAAGGTGAGCTTATGAAACTCTTGCCTACTAAGAAGAATCTGATACATAATAAAAAAAATAATCCTGAAATAAGCACTCACAGAGACCTGTTTGAGAAGGTCACCACCATAAAATAGCAAGAGATACAATGTCACAAGTTCCTTATGTTCTTAACAAAATATTAGCTACTTCTCCAAAACCAAGACTTTACTACTTTGAACCACGATGGAATGGTGGAGAACTAAATGGCACAGTATTTCCCATTCTAAGAGTTTACAAAATATCCATATATACTGCCTACAGAAATGACAGTAATTAAAATGCAGAAAAACAACAACAACAATAAAACCCAAAGGGAACTCTTCTATCTATGCAGTATAAATGTACATGCAGTCAAAAGTGTATGTAGTCTGCCACATATAAGACAAGTACCAGTTACCTCGAAAGCAGTAATTTTCATTTGTGAGAAGTCAGCCCAAAGCAGACTCAAATTAATTCAATTTTGGTTCATCTGTAACAAGACAGTCTGAATCCTGTATCTGCCTATGCTACAATGAAGTTCTAGCAGTTCCCACAAATGCCAAGCTAATACATTTATGAAGAACCAACACAAAGATAGTCGTATGTAGATCAACACTTCAGTTACAGCTGTGAAAACCCCTTCTTAAGGAAGCAGAAATGTTAAATCAATATATTTAATATTAAAGCCTTACATGAATTTTATGAATTTAAAATCCTGGAAAATGGAAAAAGCTATACATTACACATACTGTGCTTTTCTTATTCTTATTAGGTCTTATGTTAGCTACAATTAAATACTTCAAGGTAATAACGATACAATTACAATTTACTCAAATAACTACACAAGACTCAGACGCTCCTAAGAAGATCATGCAGAACTGAGTGGTTTATACTGAAGCTTTTTATTGCTGTTTCTATTAAAATTACATTTGTATGCTTGTATGGACAGGTCTGGGAATTTTTGTGCAGCTAAAGATATGTAAGGTTTTTTGTTTGTTTTTAACCATGCGAGCATGGGCCTGACAAAGGACACAAACCTTTAAAACTAAAAGGCAGGTGAGGGCAGACTGCCTCCAGTGATTTAAAAGAGTACAATGAAAAACTATTAGCCATTACAAAGCCTAGTCTATGATACAAAATTGATGATCAACATAAGTCAAACTTGCTTCTATAATCTCTTGTTCAAAACCATTAGTTGCCAGTAAACAGTATCAACAAACACCTTGTCATATGACAACCTGAGGAC
Organism: Poecile atricapillus; assembly: GCF_030490865.1. Classification (NCBI taxonomy): domain Eukaryota; kingdom Metazoa; phylum Chordata; class Aves; order Passeriformes; family Paridae; genus Poecile; species Poecile atricapillus. The sequence goes on from NC_081250.1 coordinate 60,956,559, forward strand.
ATAATGACTGGATAGCCTGTCAAGAGCAGCAGAAAACAACCCCAAACAACCTCCAGTGAAACCACATTCTTAAATTTAAGATAGCAAACAAGAAAAACAAAACAAAACAAAGCAACAAACCATAAAAAAATATGCTTACAGCTCTGTAGCACCCTGAACTACCAGCAATTGAAATGCCAGCATGCTAGAAACCAAATAAGTAAATTTTCAGCCACCTGACCTGCACCAGTTATTCATACTACTTTATGAGCAGTAAAACCTATCTACATGTATGCTAAGACAAATAGGAAGAGAGTTGCTTTCCAATATATTTCCCAGTAGTTACAAAATTCAACTATACTTTCTACCACAGAGCTTATCTACTTCTTCAGGTTTTAGGACATACGGATACTCCAGCATACATTCAAACAATTTCCTGTGGTTTATGATAGGCAGTGTGCATGATCCTTGGGTAGCTTTAATAAATTTTAAAGTTTAGACAAAATAAATTTGCACCTACAAATGGATTGTTTTAGATGCTAAGCTGTGCAGCTACCCCTAACAAACACCTCGCAATGAGTTTTAGCATTTGCACAGGGAGATTATCACAGTAGGCTCCTTTACACGGCAGAGCTCACTGTGATAAAAAACAAAACGCGCCTTCCCCTTCTCCCTGGGGGTGTGCTGGATTCTGAACCATTAGCAAATACAACTCCATTATGTGGGAAGGAAGTGGGAAATGGTTGTGCTCTGCAGGTGTTCAAAAATACATTTTCAGTAAGGGAGCAGATGCTTGAAAAGAAACAATTCAAGTAAGCACATGGCACCATAATCAGTCTTACTACTGTATTTGAAAGCAACTGTCTTCCTCTCAAATATACAAGTTACTTGCTTTTGGCATCACACGTATTTATTGCACCTGCAAGTGCTTGAATATATTACACTTCTACATTTCAATGTACGGTTCTTTTAAAGCAACAGGACACACCAGATCACCAAAAAATTATGACCAAGTCACGAGTCTGGTCATAATAAACCCTGTCAATTTACATGGCACAGGGAGGTGCCTAAAATGCATTTTAATTTTTTAAATTTTAATGCCAATATTGTACACAGAATGGGACGTAATAAAATAGCTTTACCTTCATTTTAGATGTTTCTGCTACCTTATATTGCCAGACAATTGCTTGTTTTTTATACTCTGAGTATGTAAAATATCCATCTATTGTTACAGAACATTTTGGTTCAATTCATTTTGAGGAACCAATAAACCCAGACAGAGCCAAAGTGCATTTTTTCATAAATAAGTGTCAGGAAAATTAAGGTCTTTCCTTGCAAATATAAACCCAACAAAAACTGTATCATTCGACTGTGTTGAGTAAAACCGATATTCCTCAAGCAGAAACACTGAAACAAAATAAGTTATTTTCTCACTAGCTGCACTTATCAATGCACTTTTCTTTTACACAGAAACAAACCAAAAGGTTACAAGACAGCACTATGCATGACTACTGCCTTTTAATAAAGTTTCACTTTCTTCTGAATACCAGAACTAGAGGACTTCTAAATAAGGCACTTAGAACCTGTGACTAAAGCCTCAATTAGTGTTAAAGGCATCTGAAGGGCATATAAAAGTGTTGATTCATGATAAAATGATCTAGCACTGGGCCAGTAGTTTCAGACAATGCACTAAGAACAGAACAGGTCTGGAGATTGGACTATCCTGTCTATTTCCAGGTGGCCCTTGCAGTAAAGAGAGTAGGGTGTGATTGGGCTAGAAATATTCTGCCTCTTGTCATACTAAATCCACACTAAAGGAGAGACATCAGTCTGCAACTGCTATTCTGATACTTCTTGTGAATAACCACTCATTGGTTCTTGCTTTGTTTTGCTTTTTAAAACTGCTCAATGAATTTCCTAAGAAGCAATTTTTAATCGCCTTAGAATCTTGGTAATTTACTGGTAATTACTTGGTGAATTAAGCATATTCTGTGCCTGCACATATGTAGCTTCTTGGCATGAAAAACTCCCTTTTTCACTTCTCTCAGATAGTACACCCTATCAAGGCACACACCCACCTTTATGCTAATAAAATTCAATTTTAAGCTGAACCACTTCCTCCTTCCTTTTTCACTTAGACCGACAACATAACCCCAAATGGGAAGTTTAACTTCCTTATTCCTCCCTTTCTGGTTTGTTGGGGTTTTTTTAGGTCCTCTAGGGACTCTCTCCATCATGACTGTCCCCTAGAGTAAAATTCAATGTAACAGCTGCTTCTTCTATCTGTTTGAATTCTTTCAACGTCCTAAACCTTTTTTACTTTACACTGATTTTTCAGATCTATTTCTAACAGGCCTACAAATGACACTATCAACTTCGAGAGTAACTACAGCACTCTTTTCCAACCTGTTGAGCTATTAAATAGATACTGTGTTACCAAACCAAATTTTCACTAAGTTTCAACCATATTTCAGCAGTGTCAGCATTTTAATAGGTCCATACTCTTATTACAAGAACTTTGGTTTCAACATTCAGGATAATGGTTGATAACTAGTTTTCCAGATTACTGTTTTATGTTCTTGTGCCTATCTGCCACTAACATTTGCTCCACCCAGAATCAAAGTCTCCCTAATATGTTATTCATATTCTGAAGGAAACAGTAACAAACACACCAGATAGGTTTAATAATATGGGCCATTCACTGCCCACTGCTTTAAAATTCTCTGTTTGCGGTGCTCTCAGAAGGAAGCTCAAGAAAGAGACAGTTTGCTTTGACCTAAATTTATTCTCACCATAGTTAATTACAGCCATAGCTCCTTTAACACATGAATGATGTGCAAAAACCTACTAAGTCCCAATGATGAAGAAATTAAAATTACAAAGTTCATTATGCTGAAGCATAATGAATTCTCCTGTGGTTTACTGGCTGTCTACATTTGACTCTTCCCTAAACAGTACTGTTGATATACAAACACTTCTTACACAACTATGCATTAAGAAAGAAGTTGTAAAAAGTGGATGCCTTTTAAAAGTAAACATTTACTGTGCCACGGTACTGACCTACAGTGGTATTTCCTACGCTTAGTACACATAGTGCAGTGATATATTTTTCCACTGTAACTGTTTATCATTCATGTACTTCTGTTTCATAAGGGAAGGGTAACAGCAAGAAAGTCTCTTTCCGTCGCTCAGTATTGATAACAAAGCAATCACGGTCCTTTATAGAAACAATAAAGCAGTATTGCTTTCTATTCTATTCTCTTTCCCCTTCTACCTATTGCTCCGCTGCCACAAGCCACACAAAGAGGTTAATGTTTTCTAAGTTAAACAACTGGCTGTCTGCTTATCTGAAAACTTCAACGTAGTGGTGCAACTTCCAGCTACCTGTGTGTGAGCACAGTGCCTGGCAACCCTGCAAAGCAGGCGGGCTCCAGGCCCAAGCCCTGTCGTGTGCCTCAGACCCAACCTTCCCAGCCCGAGCGGGCACCGCCGGCCCCCTTCTCGCCCCCCGCCTGCCTGCTCTGTGAGCTGTGCTTCAAAACAGCCAATAAAACCAAGCTGCACACAGAGGAGGGGGGGCAAAAAAAGCAGATATTTGGGCCAGGGCCAGGCCCACCTACCGGATAATCCCGGTTTACATCCGACAGCTGTTTATACTTACCTGATGTGCGGCAGGTGCGGGACAAAAGGGTCACAGAGCCCTGCAGCACCTGCCGCCTCCAGCCCTGCCCAGGCCACCGCGCACCTCCCGGCACCTCGGCAGGCTCCTGGCAGCAGCTCCCAGGGAGCGTGGCCCACCACCCTGCCCTGGGCTCCCTGGGGCGGCCGAGGAACAGCAGCTGAAGGAGGTCGCTCTTCGCATCAGCACGTAGGAACTACCAGCCCATCATGGCCCTCTCGGTGCCTCCTCCAAAACACACTCAGAGAATCATCGATCTGGCTGTGGGGAGGAAAAGCCAGCTGCTGGTGCTCAAACATTTCCCTTGGCTCGATCTTAAAAACCACAGAAGGTTTTTCGCTTTACTATGCCCAAATTGCACAGTGAGCACAATTTTTGGAACAAGTTCTCAAGGAAAAATAATAATAATTTAGGTTCAACAGACAGAGGGCTGGAGATGTCACCACTCTTCGTTCCAAGCCAGCTGTTTAATCATCACTGTGTTGTGCTCATTTTGGTGCCCCTCTAATGCACTGTCACATGCAGTTCTTGCTACATGAAGTATTACTGGCAATGTATGTTACAGCCAACAATACTTTTAAACATTTTCCAGCCAGCCATAGTCAAGAGTCCTAGCTGAACAGAGCTGAAAGACTGTCTTCTTCCACAGGTAAACCTCCTCAGGAATGAGGACATGTCAAAACTGAGAAATTAATGACCAGGCCTAAACACTACAAAGGTGCAGGACTAAGGCAGCATAAAAAAGTAAGAAAACATAGAAGGGAAAATAAAACAAAACCAACAACAAAAATGCAAACCAGACATGATGGCCACAGGTGCTACTTTTATACAGCTCCATGGGATGTTGTTTCCATCAATGTCATTTAATGAACTAAAATTATTCCACATACAGCTCTGAACAATTTTGTTTGCTTGAAAGCCCATGAGTTTTTTTGTTGGGCAGGTAACTGAAAATAGCCCCCTGCTTTTCTACAGGGGAATCACAGAGCAAGTATCTCCAGATTTAGAGAAAAAGATTAGAAAAAAACCTCAGGCTTCACTCTTAACACTATGAGTTCTACAAAGAAGAGGCAGCAGTAACTGCTTATATCTGAAGGTTGAGCAGCAGACATTGTCTGAAAAATATTGATTTAAAGTGGTAAGGAAAGATAGAAAACAACCCAGCCCATACTGCAGTGCATTTAACCAAATTTCCAGATGTATTAATTAGAAAATGCACCCACTTCCGCCGTCTTTTTGAAGCATTTAATATAAGATTCAGCACTTATATTATGTATATTAGTTGCAGCATGGTTTCAGCAATTACATTAACAATTCTGAATGGATAAGTAACCAAAAGCAGCTGATATAACCAGAATACATTTGTCACAGAGAATTTTAAATGATAAACTGAAATTTATCCATTACTCCGGTGAAAACAGGAAAAGATGCTCCAAGTGTCCACCTATAGTTTCATATGGAAACTATGAAAACAAGAAATACAATATTGGAAATCCAAAAGTAATCTTGCAATTAAACCTGAATTACTGAATTACTGCAATCAGTAATCCAATTAGAAAAAGGAAGTTCCCAAAAATCAGATTATGTAAATTTGGTTTACATTTATGCATTTACATAGCAGTAACACATATCCTTACAATATAAAGAATAAAGAACTCCTCTCATTTTATAATATCAAATTAAATGTAATTTATACATTGCTAGTAGTAAACTGGCCAGGAGTGTGGGGAAGTATATCTCACCAGGTACCTCTTCTGACTGAACAAGTTAACATGCCTTTCAGCCTGTACTGCAAGTAAAGAGCTATGACATCCCTTAGATTAAACCAGTTGACGATGAAAAGATCCCTTCATAGAAAGACCTTCAAAAATCTGTCCCTGCCTGAGCAGGAGGTTGGGGACCAGAGAATATCCAGAGGCGCCTTCAGCCTCAACCCTGCAGTGATTCTAGGAAATAAAATTCTCCCAGCTTCCACATAGGAAAACATGACATCACCTCAGGTGTTATTTGAAGTCTGGCAAGACGCTATGAAGGTAGTGTCATGTTTATTTTCACCTATAAATTCTGCAAATGAATTTTCTGAGTACTTTGGGGAAAACAGATGGATTCACATTGATTTTAAGTATCTCATTTAGGTGTCTAAATAAGATAATTTAGCTTTACAGTCAATGGAGACTGGGCTTTAGTTCTTAATTCCTACACATCTTGGGTAGGTAACCTAAGTTCATACTAAGAGAAGCCAGGAAGCAATTCTCTTGGAACAAACTATGTCATTTTAAAAAATGAAACCATGGTAAATAACTTCCACTGTGTTTGAAATCCTGCTTTCTTGTGCCATTTTCTGTCAGTTTGACAAAAACCTTGAAGAACTCTGCAAGATACAGACTTATGCACACCTAGCCAAAACAAGCTCAATTACACACTGAAGTCAGATAAATGCATTTTTAAGACTGAAATTCACAGCATCAGATGAAGTCTACCAACATTATCTTTCCTTTACACGTTCATTTAATGGCAAAAAATCCAACTTGCATCTCTGTGCTGAAAATAAAAAAATCAAACCACTACTTAAAGTGGAGGAACAAGATTCAAAGAACAGTAGAAACATTTAAGACTTGCAGCGATCTTGCAGGATTTAATTAAAAACTGCAAGACATACTTACGGATAGGTCTTTTAAAAAGAATTCATGCCTTTGGCATGTAGTAATATGTAAGACTTCAGTCACTCAATAGTTCCTTGTATTAGTGCCCAGTTTGTCTTATTGTGCATACATTATGGTTAATATTAAATTATTTCATCTTTAGTGTGTACCTGGGGGAAGGGGGGACTGCCCACTGGGAGGAGTTTTTGTGCCATACTAGCACATATTTCTGCCTTCTACAGCCTTGTCTGCATAAGAAATCTGGAACCAGAAATTCCCCAGAAGTAATCACAAGAATGAGTGTGACAAGTAACACACAGGTCATGTATTCTTAAACAATGCCATCATCATAACATCCTCAAAGATTTCTCGATTTCTAAATTTCCTCTTAGTCATGTCTTAGTCAAGATCGACACAGGACTAAGACAGTCTAGCCAGGAAGCAGCTTAGATAATCACATATACCCAAACAATGGAAAAATAAGTTTGTACTTCTTTTTCCAGTGGACATACCCAATAGCAACCTGAATGCACAGTGCTACTTAATGATGGCACGTTAGCATGCAATGTGTACCACATTCAGGAAACTATTAAGGATACTAATCACCACACAGACTACTTTTTAAATTAACATATTAGGAGAAGCCCTCTAGTGTGTTCAGACAATGAGTCAGCTTCTAAAACCAGAACAGAAGCAGCTAATACAAATGAAATGGTAATTTTTCCCCAGACAGTGAAGCAACACTCTCCGTGTATTCCAGTTCTTTTGTAGCATGTGAACATTTGAGTTTATTCTCTCAGACTACAGTATGGATCCTTGAAGAGTTTTTTGCTATTTCTTTCCCATCTGGACCAGCACTGGAGCACTGGGAAAAAGGAAGGTTCTAACCTCATATTCCTACACAGTCGATTAATTGTACACAAGATGTGCATTTCCATAACTCTTAGTACCCACACATTGCTAATGCCATAAAAATAGCTCCAGTTATTCTTTAGATGTTCTCTCAACACCAAAATAAGCAATGCAGACTTGTTTGTCTATCTCCTCTTCACCCGTGGTCACACAACTGTATCAGCACTTTTGAGTGTTGAGGAATCTCTGCTCTATAATAAGAATGTGTAGGACATCACCTTCCTCAACAGAACCACTTTCCTGTATGTATGGAACACAAATTGAAATTATTTCTCTCCTCTTACACTGCCTCTTAAGATTATACTCCAGAATTTCTTTTCCTACAACTAATGCATCATCAGAAAGAATCAAGTAAACTTTAGTCCTGCATACCCAGGAACTATCTCATATTTAATATGGCCCCACTCCACGCAGGTACCTAATACTGTTTGTTTTATATACTCTGGTACATTTCAACAATACAGTCACATTCTGATCACAGTAAAGTTATGAAAGTACCACACCAGACATTTGGCCAGCATGGCTTACGCTTATTACATGTAGATCAAAAAGTACGCAGCTTGACATTTAATTCCCTAAAGTGAATATGATTGTGACAAGTAGAAAACTAAAGATTTTATTCTAAATCATCTAAGGACAGACACAGTAACATCAGAAATCACCAAAGAAAAATCATAAATTAAAATTTCATACTAGAAATATCTGTTAGAGAAAAGAAGTCAGCAGGTCCTCTACATGTACTCCTCAAGTTAATACCTTTTGGCAGGATGAAGCTGTTCAAAGAAATAAAACTCAAATAATAACCATTGCAATGGTATTAACAGACTTTTTTTCAAGCTGCTTTAATCTTATAGTCTGTCCAAGAAATTAGCAGAGCACATACATGTGACTTACTGGCAGAAAAGAAAAAGGAAGGTGATTGAGCCAAAATTGGTTTTTTATATCATTGCTGCCCTCTTCTGGTTTAGAATTGCTCATTCTCCATACTTCATATACTAACTAATCCATCTCAACTAATTACATTACATTCATATGGAACATGTTCAGAATTAAATTAATTTCATCTAACACATAAGCAATTCTGGCATGCTAAGAGTCCCACACACCTTTAAATATTGTAATTTGAGAGTTATGAATTAAAACCTATTATTAAAATTGATTGCTAGTATAATTTTTAAAAATTAACTGTTACTCTAAAGTACAGGAGTCAGCTTTGATATCATGACAGGTGTCAACTTAAGGTTATCAGGAAAACAGAAAACCAACAGAAGAATTTGAAAATGCTTATTCAAAAGAAGTGTAAGGAGAAGACAGAATCACATTTTTCATCTATTCAGGCACAGAGCTTTTACTTGTTCCATTACAGAAATACATCCAGCAAATGCAATTCAATATAAAACCAGTAATTCATAATTAAAAGAGTTTATTGTGTGTTTTATTGTGAACTAAGCACTTTTCATATTGCCAAGATCCAGAAAACCAGGCAGGCATAAATAACATCTATCCTTCTTTCTTGCCAAAATAGCAAACATCTCAGTAGAGCATTCCAGAATAAAAACAGTGAGTACAAGTTTATATGTTGCTCAAGGACTGGAGGAACTCAGCATGTTCTGTCTTCATGATGCATGTAGCGTTGTCCATTCCCCTCCTTTCTCCCATACATACCTTTCTTCCCACTAACCTGAGCATCATAACTCCTCTCACCTTTTGCTGCTGCTCAGATCAGGCTTAAAGAACAGCACACCCCAGCAGTTCATCAGGGTTTTGTGTCCAACTCAAAATCAATAGAGCCTCATGTTTCACATTTAACATCACCGTTGCATTAGTGGATAGCAATGGTTTTGCTTCTTATTGTCAGATCATTTCATGAGCTTTATGTGCACTACTCACAGCATTTCTGAAGACAGAAATTTTTTAATATATTGTCAAACAAACATAAATAAATTTATTGTAAGTTTTTCAATAATGGCACCAAGTATTTATAGCAATTGAGCTGTTAGTCACACAGAGAAGCTGAACAGTAATGGATATTTTACTCATGATGCCCCTACAGATTCCAGGCAAGAATAAATCTCCTTTCTCTTGCCGTATAAAAGTTAAGCTTCTTATGTTGAAAGTTTTCAATGTAACAGCTATTTTTGTCCTAAGAATACAAATAATATGAGTGAAAGCCACTATAGTCCAATCTAGAAGCTTGCCAGAATCAACTATGTTTTGAAGCTATGCTTTGTTTCATTTTGTTTGTTTGCTTGTTTTGGTTGGCTCTTTCATCAGCTGCTATAGAATTAAAGGCTTCATCTTGATCTTTAAAAACACAGCATGTATACTTTGGAGGATGGAGAAGGAGAAGAGAGATCCCTGGAGTTCAAGAGCTGCTGCTTCCATTTAACTTGGAAATGCCATTGCTACTCACAGTTGCCACCTCATATCACAAACCAAGGCCAACAGAAACAGTTCCAGAGGCTTATGCCTGCAAGGACAAAATAAGCTCTTTTTCTCAAGAGAAAGATGTGTCTGTCTAGGCAAGAATGACAGAGAGGATTGAGGTAGAAACTACATTCAAAAGACAAACAATATATATACTGCTTGCAAACTAAGGTCTTCTTTGAAAAAAAGAAGGCTGTTATTTCCCGCCCCCCCGGTCCATAAATGAACTCCCCATAATTTAGAACAGAAACACTTAAGATATTTCTTGCACAGTGGTAAGCACTTCACCAGCAAAGGTTTCTAAAAAAACCAAAACCAAACCAAACACTCAAAATCAAAAACAACACAAATCAAAAGTTTCTACATGTCAAATGCTGATTAAAAATCTCACCCCCAACCCCCAAACTAAAAATAGCTCTTGGTTTAAGTTCCCAAATAGACTGCAGTTATGCCTTTCTCACCATGTATGAAACAGGCAGAAAGACAGAGGAAAAGCTAACTGAACGTCAAGTCCACATCAGGCATTAAAATTAAATTCTAAGGGTAGCTTAGAGGGACAGTTGGAAAGTCACCACTGGCTTTTGGTTCTTGGTCTCTGGCATTATGATCGTCAACAGCGTAACAATATAGATAAGGTAAGTGGGAAAATGGACTCCAGAATTTCTGCAAGCATACATGGTAGACATCTGTACACTGAAGTATCACCAACTCCAATGTTCATTTAAAAAGACTAATTCATGTAAACATGGTATCTGTCTTGTGGTTGCTGTTAGAGAAGGAGAAGATCAAAAGAATCATCTTGGACCCACATACCCTGAAGAGAGAGAAAAAATAATATATGTGGTAGCAGGACAAAAAAACCCCTGAGTGTTACAAAATGTTCTACCTTACTGATTTCAATGAGATCAACACAATACTCCAGTACTTTAATCAAAAGAACTATTTTAAGTATACTAAGAGCAGCACATCCAAGAGCTGCATAGCCTCTCAGGTCACAGGCTGCAGAGGTAATTTATCCACCAGGCCATGAGATGTTGATGCATTCCTCTGATAAAGGACTGCCACCAAGTTAATTCTAAAAATTGGATCACTCATGCTTTCATTCTGCAGGGGTTCCCAGAAGTGGCATAAAGGGCTTAATAATGTTCAGAACTGACTGGCTTTTGTCAGGCTGATAAATTTGAATGTCTTTGCCATCCATAAATACTTTTTTCATTCAAGGTTTACAGTGGTTAAATGTTGATGTTCTTTGTATGCGCAGCATAGATTATCATTCTGTCTCTACACATATCCATATTTTAAATTTCCATAGTTTCTTTCACTAGAGTAATCAGTTTAGGATATGTATTTGTTTTTTGGGTGTTTTTTTGTTTGTTTTGTTGTTGGTTTAGGTTTTTTTATTTACCTCATAAATCAGCATTAGCTTGCACAAATCAGCTTTAATTTTTAAAACCTGGGTTTGTTTGGTTACTTAAGCTAAATAGCTATCAGGAGTTTCCTCAGACATAGACAATTGTTTTTATATCTAGACAGATAATTTTCTTTTTATTTTTTTAAAATACTATAACAGGTCAAGCTCCAGTTAAAAGCTGGATGTTTTAACAAAAGCTGAGTAAAACTCATCCAAGGTATTGCTCCACTGACTTCCCTGCAGTTACATCAAGTATGAGCCTGACCCTAGGGCACACTATAAAAATCTTTAAAAGTCAGATCCAGCAATGTTCTTTTTTTTATTAGGGAACAAACAGTGCAAAATTATATAATGACATATATTCAGCAAGGGAAAAGTGAGATTATCAAAATGTCAAAGATGTATAAAAGATGCATTAAAACAGAAAAGCTATATCGAGTACAAAACATTTCACAATAATACAATCTGACTATGGCCCTCAGTCTAGTAACTGCTTTGGAAACACTGCACACCGGCACAAGCACAGATCAGTTACCAAGTGCAGATGAACACACAGTATCTGAGACACATTAAACCTCTACATTAGTCTGCAGCCAAACTGCACATGTGACATATCTACCACATTTGGAACATTTGGTGATCTCGTGTGAGCAGTGCCTTTGGAGGCACCAAGCTCCTTTTCCCTTTTCAAGTTTGAAAACACAGATCCCAGTTTTCCCTAATAATTACCACAAATGAATGGCAGTTCTCATTTCTTAGTCTGCACAGTGATTCCAAGAAGCAAAAGACACTTGCAGTGTTTTCAACAACCATTTATTCCCGTTACTTACTTAAGAGAAATGCATATAAAGCTTACAGATTTCTACTCCAATGAACAGAAAATACAGATACCCATCTGGAGGAATTCCTAGTATTTTTCATCACCCATTTAAGACATATACATATCAGTACAGACAACCCATACATGCACAAAGCCTTCAAGTATTAGATACTGCCTTAAAATATATCAAGAGCACATTTTCCTACAAGCCATTTTGAGAGAAGGTTTAAGAAGAATGCAACATATGTCTCAGCGAGCTCCAGAAGGCTGTATTAATACATTCTACTCACAAGAGCTGCTGTTTTGCATCACATCCACTCCAGTGTTTGGGGCTATACCAAACTAGGAGATGTGATACTGAACAGACCAAGGGCTGCTCCAAGTCTGTGCAGTCCAGGCTTGGGGGACAGAAGAATTAATGAGGAAATGAGAAAAAAGCAGATGGTGCTGCACTACTTCTTCCTGCGTATCTGCCACCTCAAGCGGTTTCTATACAGGCAAAGCCCCAGGGCCCCACCTGGTAGACACATAATTACCCTAAATGTGCACTTATGTTTCATTACACCTTAACCATCACTATGCACACTGATTACAAGTATCAATCCATTTCATTTTCATACACCTCTGCAGTTGTACAGCATTCAACTGTGAAAATTCGGCACTCTTGTCACTTCTAAAACAAGGCCCATGCTGATAAACAGCAGTGGGCAAATTATTTGTCACTCTGTAGGGTGCCAGTAGTGTTTGATAAGGATGACATCATTCCCATTTTACCAATAACAATGACACTAACAAGAACATGTAATCAGCAAGCCTCAGTGCTTGGTCTAGCTGTGGCAGGTGCAACTTTTTTTATGCTGTAAATAAGCCAGCCAGCATTAGCTTCCAGCACAAGTACAAAACTATTTATTTTATCAGAATGTTAAGCAGAAGTTGGCTTCCATAAGGCACTGCAGCTGCTGTCGCTGCTTCTACAGATGCTTTCATTAATTTTATCAAGGACATACTGAAGTAAGTGCTTGATCAGCACAATGGCTATTTAGGAACAGCTGGAGAAATGAAACAATTAACTTAAGGAGACTATGCAAGCCCAATATGCAAATGAAAATAATTAAATATTTCTTTAAAATGCATTAAAATACATGTTTACTTTATAAAGCAAGATTTGCCATGGGGACAGGGCTGGCAAAAAAATAAAATCTTCACAGCTCTAACTTACTTACATCTAAATGAAATTCCTGTAACCTTTAAAATTATCCATGTCTTAACACTGTAATACTGACTTAGATACTTTAAAAATTAAGTTACAGTGAAAGATATTGCAGTTTATAATAACCAAGCATGGAAAGAACTTTAATATCCTTAGAGAAGTTTCATTTTACTATTTGCTGTGAAGAGATATTTTGCCACAGTGGACTAGAAATTTAAAAATGTTATTTGTTTTATGACATCTTTACTGCTTGGAATACTTAAAGGACCAAACATACTTAATATATTATGTTTTATTTCTCCTTCTTCAGAAAAGAATTTAATATTGTGCTCTAACAAAACATCCATCTAAGAAAAAAATCCACTTGTTTACACCTCCTTCTTCAAACTCTCATGGTATCTGGATGATTAAATCTCCAAGAAAATTTCTATCCCTGTGTTTGCAAAAAAATTTCCACCTAACAATGGAAGCTGAGTATCTGAAGTTTCACCTCCCTGCATCTTCAAGGCCATCCAGTTACCATTCCTCAGATTTTGGAAAGGACAGCAACAGAGAAATTAATGCTAGTTTTATTTCCTTCTCTGCCTCTGCTCAGGATACTAAAGGTTTTCTGTAACACTACTCTTCTGTCTCATTCCTGCAGCCTGGGAAAAATATGTCCAGATGCAGCTACTAGCATATTCACAAAGAAGGAAAAAGAAACAGAATGGTAAAAATAATAGAGAGTATTCTTCACAGCAGAAAATCTGGTGTCGGGCAACAATAATTACTTTTACACAAGTGCTCTGGGTAGTTTTACTGAAGTCAGCTTAGCTGGATCTGCCCGTGGCAGATGTGACACACTATCCTAGATAATGTTTGCTGTTTTCAGTAGGGGGTATGGTGGGGGGAGCTGCAGCAGACATGCCCAAATAAATCACTCCCACGATGTTGTAAATTTTGTCCAGACATGCCATTTGAATCTCTCTCATTTCTACATCCAAGAATGATAAGAAGCTTCTTGTATGGAAGACAAAATAATTTACTCTATTTGCACAAACTGGGAAGTACTACAGGATAAAAGATAAGTCTGCTACACCCTCCCAGTGTTTGAATGTACTTGATATTTACATCTACATTTATTGTCAGTAATTACTGAAGCAGTCTCCAAGTACATGTATTTCCAGTGAAACATACCTTCATGGATTAACCCAGGGTTTCTGAGGAAAAACGTCTTCACTTCTGGTAATGAAACTGAACTTGAACTCTTCATTAACACTTACTCTTTCACATTCCCTAGCTAGAAGCTCTATTTATTACACTTTGCAAGGACAATATATGATCTACCAAAATTCTGTTCATGTCATCTGTGTTTAAATAACAATACTGAGCACAGCTGAAAAAGAATCACATACTAATATAACATTAGCTTGTATCAATAATGCAGGCCACACAAATTTTAGTTTAAATACATAAAGGTAAGCTTTACTATTTGAGGAGTATTACATAGTACTTGCATTAGACAGGCCTCTGTTAAATGACTACTATAAGTATATGTTGCTTTCAGTAAAAGTCTATAGATTAAAAATTAAGTTTTTTTTTTAAAAACTGCTACTACTGATGTTCAGCTCTTGTTGGAAAAGTATGTCAGTTTACTGTTTATCCAAAGGCAATGAAAAGGCCTACTCCTCTGTAATGAGGAGGATTCCTACTGTGCAGCCAAAAAGGAATTGGGTAAAAAAAAAAAAAAGGCAGCTGGATAAACTGGATTTTCCTGCCCTGCGGAGTACTCATACAGATTAAAAATCATATATTTTATCTATATACGACAAATTTTATTTTGATATACGTGTCTATCAAACCTTTCAGCTTCATTTCCTTAACCATTATCTATTCCTTTCCTTAAGTAATTTGGAAATTTTGAAGGTTTTACCACATACAGAAGATTAAACAGTCTAGATTTTGATGAGCTAACTGCAAAGCAAACCTTCAAAGATTCTAGTTAAGGGAGAACACTTTGTTCTACTCCCAAATGACACTTCTTGCTCCTAGATGGGCAGTATTATTTAGGTAGATGAGAACTGCTTACTCAAACCCCAAAGACTTTTCAAAGGTGACAAAGACAACTGAGATTTTACCTTTAAAATTTACAAAAAATGTCTCACAGATTTCTGCGATCAGGTTTACATGGTACAGCTACAAAATTTCACTTGAGATATTTACACATTTGTGTCCCAAAGTGACTCAGGGATTGCACCCCATGCAGCACAGCAACAGACTCCTGAAACAAAAAAAGTAGTTTAAGTAGCAGGAGATCAGGCAATAGGCATGCTTAACTATAAGTGACTAAAAGGAAACTGGGCCACGACAGCTACAATAATTTCAGTATCTAACATGGTGTTAACTTTCAAATCAATGCCCAATGATCTTCAATGCCACCATATGAAGGAAACTGACCCAGAGTTTGCTGTCTCCTTTGATCATTTTAGGAAACTCTGCTGTTATGCAGTGGTATATTAAAATGGTATATTACATCTGCTATTGCATGGAAAGATAAAACCTGAAAAAAAGAGGAAAACATCTTTTTTTAGGTAGGTTCCATTTTTTCCACCATCACTGCATTGCTTACCCCAATTTGATAAGAAGCAGATCTTGAAGATTTTGCTGAAACTTAACTTTCTGAGAAAACTATGAAGCCATTTTCTTAACAATGAAGATGTCTTCAGGTTAAGGAATGAGATACTTTCAAATTTATTCTTTCTCTTCATCATGACAACTGCAGACACTTAATCTAAGAAACACTTCCAAAGCTCAAGACACCAAATACAAAACTGACACCATTCAGCCTGTTCTCCACAATGGGTTCAGACAGGTGAGCCAATACTCATTCCACAGTGAATTTCAGCATTAAAGGACAGGAGTTTATGCACATGCAAGTCAGTGATGCATGTCACTGTAACACATGGGCCTGCTGCAGTGCTCCAGTACAAATACATTAGTCACATGTACTCCATATTTGCTTACCCCTCAAACACAGGACTGAAACTTATTTCTAAGACAAACTGAGATTAGTGTTTTACCACCACTTTTTATAATTCATTTTTGAAAAAGGAAAAATAAATTACAAGAGGAAAGAAAGCAATATTCATACACAAAAAATGTGATTTGTACTACAGCATCCTTGAAGTAATGACATGCTTTTCATATCCTTTGCACTTGGTACATCTCCAGTATATACGGCATCAAGTTTTTGTCACCAGCCTGACAGCTTCTGATAAACTATTTTCACAGCAAAGTAAAGAAATAAAATGTCTGCACTAAAAAGTTTACAGTCAACAGACATACATTAAACTCAGAACTAAAAATTTATATAAAAATACCTTCTAGATGACCTGAGAAAAAGTCTCTGTGTACAAAATCACATGAAGTTCATAGTTTACTATATATTCGGTCTTTCAAGTTGTGTTCAAAATCAGTGTAACACTCGTGGACCCTCATCATCATTACTATCCACTAATACAGAAGACTGAAAGCATCATAAAAATAAGTGATGGATTTTGTTACAAGCATAAACTCCCATAACATTTTTTATTACAAATCAAGACTAAAGAAATGGGTTCTGTGTGGAAATAATTAAATGTATAAAATAACTTCATTTCTCACTACAAAGCAAATAAGCACTTGTGTATTTTAATGTAGCGAAAAGTTAAAGTTTCTGGAATGTTTTGCATTAGATCCTCTCTCCCCTTTTGATCTGCTAAATTAGTTTTGCAAAAATTTTTGGAAAAAATATCCCTGTCCAGAATGCCTAGCAGCATGGTCACAGAGTATAAACACTTTCTACTTTGAGTACCTCTGATATTTGACAGCTCTATGAGCACTTGAACATCATTTATCACGTTTATTTTTAATAGCTCTCCCTGGGCACAGCTGCCTTGGATGCCAATCTTCTTTTCTTTTGCCTCCTGTAAATATTTGAAATAGCTATTCATTAACAGTTGCAGATTTATTCAGCACTGTTGTACTGCTTGTGAACTGAAAATAGCTTTTATTTTTCTCCCCCTATCTTTTGGCTGATCTGAAAAAAGCCTGCTGTTTAGGTTCAATCTGTCAGGATTTAAATTATGCTCCAGCTGAGAGCTAATCAAGGGTATCTGACCTGGTTTACAAATAAGCTATGAACAAAAGCGTTACTTTTTCCTTTTTTTTCTTTAGGGTATTAGGCCCATATATGAAAACAAACCATGAACAGGTCACAAATACAGTTATCCTAAATCAAAGCAGAAGCAACTTGTCCAGAAACAACTTGTTCTCACAGGTGCCTTCCTAAAAGTTCTCAAGTATTCTCACTGACAGCTCTTACACCTAGCTTATGTGCAACATTTGAATTTCAGATTTCAGTACTTTTGCACAATATACACAGCATTAAAAAGGCATGTATTAAAGCTATCAAGACACCCTGGCGTGCACATCAGGAGTCCCACATATCTGTACAAATCATAGCTTTTATTTTCATGGAGCAATATTGGAGAAAAAAAAAAATTGTGTCATTCATCATGATTGCTCCTAATCTATTTTCACATACAACCAAACTGTGCATAAAAGCCATCTCCCTAATATCTGAGCTTACCAAATTGTACAGAACTCTTAAGTGTGTTTTAAGGTCTATTTTCTTTGGATTTAGACTAGAGAGGCCACAGAGCTCCCTAAAATGTACCAGTGCAAAACACACCTAAATTGTAACTTCTGTAGCATGTAATAAGAACATTATTTTTTGAACACAGACACTTGCACATGTGAAAGGGCTTAAAAACAAGAAAAACTGCAGCCATGTCTTGTCTAATGAAATAAGCCCCTAATGCATCCAATATAATATAACTCTCTTCCTTCAGAAGGCTGCTAAAACTGCAGAATATATTTTGTTTAAACGTATTGCTCAAGTGGTCTTTGTATTACATGGTATGAACGATGACAGGGCAGCATGGAAGTAGTGTTTTCTTCTACGTAGTCCTGTCCTGTTATTTCATGAACAATCACAATCACTGTAGCACTATGTCTAAAGCTGGCATCAAAATATTTTAACACATTGTCTTTTATCTTAACATAGTAGGAGGCACTCAAGGGAGGGTTAGAAAAAAGAAGGGACAACTCTTAACCATGAGAGAGACCCATCTAATCTCTAGGACCAAGCCTGCAAATTTATTTTTTATAAGATATATTTAATATTGTCTCAACATTCTCTCCCTGTCACAACTGGGCTCATCACCACCCAGAGTTTTACTCTCACTATGACTTCACTGACTACAGCAGAAAAGATTAGACAATTTCTTTCTATAACTTACACTTTACACTTGAGATATGCTGAGTTGAGTTGCTTGATGTTGAGTCTCTTGCTTCTGTAAGCTGCACCTTTATCATTTAATCACATAACACTTTTAAAGGTCTTTGAAAGAAAGTTATCTCAGAACAAAACAGCTCTTAGTTTCCTACTAAATTAATCTCAAAAGTTGAAATCTTATATTAGCATTAGATACGGAGATGGCACGGCCTTGAGTCACAGTGGCATTGCACAACATATCAAGAGGATCGCCACAAAATCCAACCTCCACATGGAAGGTGAGCCCTCATCACAAAAGGTGATTGAGAGCAATACTGAAAGCATAAGGCACACTTTCATATAATATACACTGGAGGAAATGAGTGACTTGCTGAAATACAGCTTAATAGCCACAAGTAAGACCATTAAGCTTAGCCTAGAATCTTCTCCCACAGAATGCTTAGTGGAGAGTATAAATACAGACAGCATAAATGATTGCTGAACACTCAGAAAATTGCAACACTCAATGTAAGATTTGTTATTATTTTTTAAAAATGGATTCTTCTTCCATACCTCTGTCCTGTTTCTTCCACATGCTCAAGCTTCCATTATGTACCATGCTAGGATATTTCTCAGCTTTACCTGCACTATGAGATTAAGAACCTCATTGCAATTTGTTCTGTACCTGGCTTTTGCTAGCTTCATTTAATGCCTTGGAAGCTGGTGTGTGTTGAGATATCCAGCACTGCTCTTTGTGTTAAGAAGCAGTCAGTACATCGGCCAGCTTACAGCAGAAGGGGTAGTGGGGCATGCATAACTCATTTAGCCCATAAAAAAAAACCACAGAAAGGAAGTGGGAAAACTTTATACTGAGAGATCCTAGTTCTTTCACTCCTAGTCTCAAAAAAATCCTTCACATCCCCACAGCAAAGAAAAAGAAGTTAGCAGAAGATACCGTCTTGAGTAACCTTGTGAGTAGGAGGTTTCAGTGGCACAGAACAGCTAAGGTTTGTTCCTACACAAGGCCAAGCTAGCCAGTAGGAGACTACTTACCAGATGATAAAAGGAATCATTGCAGCATTCTGATAAATTACCTTTGGACACATTAAAGATGACCTCAACTTGGTAGGAGCATGGTGCAACACAGTGCATCGGATTTGTTAAGTTAATGATTTGGGTTCTGGTCACTAAATCTGTTTGACAGTAGAAATTTCTCATGATATTTTCACAGAAGCTATAGAAAGCTTCAGGCAGCTGACTGCAGCATAACATGCAAAGCTGACCCTGAGAATACTCTTATAATAATTTTATAGAGGAATAATAGAAGGTTTTGTAAAACCTTCTAATCCAGGTTTTACAAAACCAGCATTAAATACATAAGTAAAATATGTATTATCAAATGAATACAAGTTCCTGTAGCTGCACAAATATTTACAAGGAGTGAAAAAATACTAATACCTCCACGGTTAAGAAGCCACAAAAAAAAACGAACTTCCATTTTCAAACAAAATTAAAGATAGAAACTTTTCCCCTCTGAAAATCACATTTATTTAAAAGGTGCATCATGCTTTAATTCCAATTCTGTTTAAATTCAAGACTAAATACACAGAAAGCCAACTTAATCTGCCTGGTAAGGAGTTAACTACTCGCTTTGGCATTACTGAACCTTGTGGTTTACACTCCATTTCAAATAATGCAAACTTAGCAAAAATAAATTTATAAATAAAATTAACAAGCAAGTAATGCTACCCAGCTTTTTTCTGCTGCTGTTCCACTAAATAAGCATGGAAAGAATATAACATACACTTTTCTTGTATAATATAAACAAATTTTCAAAAAAAAGAAAAAAAATAATTTCAAGCAAACATCAGATTGATGAGCTCTTCTGAAGAAGCCACAAATGAGCCAAACATTCTGTTCAAAAAACATGAAGGCTAGAGTGTGTTTCAACCCTCCCTTTTCCCCTTCCCCAGTCAAGCTGAAACAAGTATCTCCTGTCCTTGGGAGATGAGAGAAGATAGCCCAGTGTGGCTGGCATTACAATTTTCACCCCAAAAGCCAGCTGAACTGGCCTAGGAAAGAGCAGCTGGGTGATGAGAGAAAGAAGCAAGGGCAGATTGCTACATGTAGTTTCCCAGACATCCCTCCAGTCCTCTGCTCCGTTAGGACACTGCAGAATTGTGGTACGCCTACAATGTCAGCATCTGGAAAGATTCAACCTGTATCAATTACTAATGTCACCCTCTGAGGTTTCTAAAAACACATTCAGTTTTACCCGAGATCGGTTCCCTAGCCTGATTTACACAAGGAACTCTCCCAGCCAAAAAGCAGGTGGCCTGAGGAAAGGATGAAAGAAAAAGGGGGCAACAGGGAGAATGGGGAGGACAGATGGAGGAGGAAAGGGAGGGAAGAGATGGCCAAGAAATGCTCCTTCTACTTGCAATGCTTACTGAAAGTACAGCTGAAACTATAGCCTAAGGTATAATATCAAGTAGTAATTTGAATTGTATACATCTCTTCTTTGGCTCTTTTCTATTACACTTTTATTTTGAACAAAAAATAAAATGCACCCTTTTTCATAAAAATCAAAAGTAAATAGGCTGGCTGTCATTCAAGGATTTTAACAGCACAAATGTAAATATTTGAGTAGGAAAATAAAAAGGAATGAGAAGACTGAATTACATAGAGCAAATGTGACCAAAAATTGGTGGGGTTTTTTTTTTCTGCTGAATTAAAAAATACAACCTTTGCTAGACAGACTTTTCTGGTTCTTGAAACTGCCAAATCTAAAAGATTAGTGGAGTCTTATTGTCTCTAGGATTCTTAGTCAGGCATGCAAAGTAAGCATTTGTGTATTCAATTTATAATCCTTACTTCCAACACTGTAAACTACAACAACCCATGCAGAGTCAAAAAGACTTGATAAAAAAGGACCATTACTAGAACAGATTTGATAGAGACAAGAAGGTTATCTGGTCATGCTATCAGACATTTTGGCAACTGTTTCAATTTATTTGGCAAGTTACCTTCTGGACAATACCTATGTACCTCTGGCAACTCTTAGAGAGAGAACAGCATCCTAAAGCAGCAATGGTCCAGATTTTTAAAAAATATGCCTTTTATTTCATGTCACAGCATTATTATGCTTTATGTTTTGGAACAGACAACCATGATATGAACAACATTTCAAGACATCCAAGGAATATATTTAAAGCTATTCAAGCTTATAATAATCCCCACAGAGGAGAAAATATTACTTTCAGAAACACAAGGCAGCACATGGAGACTTTGACTCCTGATGAAGATCTTTACAGAAACATGATTTTTTGCAAATTCCAGGATGGTACCTCCTCATTAAATGAATGACCACTCCTTGTTAATGCATTATCTTCCTTCCAATCTTCCCTAAATAACAAATTTTCCTCTGTCATCCCATAGAAGACCTGAGACTGCCATGGTAGCAAATACAGTGACCAACCACTTATTATCCTGAATGCAATCATGTGTTACTCTACTTCAGTTGTTTACACTGCCACATTACAAGCTTTTTGGGGCCACATTATTTTATTTTTCTTTTTTAAACAGGTACCTAATACTTACACAATAAAATCCCAATTATACAAATGGCAATGAGTGACAAAGTGGTTTTCCTTTAAAGCGAATGGCCCAATTATAGCTCTGCATGTTATGCTGCATACTTGCAAAAGCTATTGTGATTCATTTATGTCTTAATTGAGGCATGGGCATGATTTTTTGGCAAATTAATTCTCATGGTATGATTGCTCTACCAGGCTGTTTGACAGGACTGAATCCTATATAAACAGTGGAAGAAGACGTTGACACATGGAGCAAAAGAGGTTTCCCTTCCTCATGTCTAGTGCCTAGTGTCACAGCAGACTTGGCAGCAAGAGAAAAAACCATAATGCATAAAACCAAGCTGAGGTATGGAGAATGCCTACAAAATCTAACAGACAAAATCAAGTGAGTCTCCACAAAACCCACTTGAACCAAAAAAAAAAATTAATTAAAAATAAATAAATAAATAAATAAAAAAGTAACCTGGGGCAAAGTATCTGATCTGCCATACGGAGGCATGAAGGCCTCCGTAACTTTTTAGTAACTTTTTCTAGTTTCTAAACCTGTCAGAAATAATTTTTTTCCCAAATGGAATTCTTGCAAATAATTTGATGATTTTAGATAGAAACATCAATTAAAGTTTGATAGAATTATAAGGAAATGGAAGCAAGATTATATTACTGAAAGTTCTTGGCAACTATAAAATTAGAAGATGTCATGTTCTACACCTTTAATGAAAATATTAACAAGATATTAAACTAAATCTGAGCCTTCTGCTGATTCTTAGTGTTTCTGTGAAAAATAGTGGCATGTTGTGAATCCCAGAATCCTCTGTGGCCAGAGGGCACAGAGATGATCAGTATGTTTAATATTTTGATGACAACATCAAACATACTGCAAGTGCACTGCAGAGTGATCAGCCTTTGGCAATAGATTTTGAAAACACCGAATTTATTCTGCATGAGTCTATCACCCAGCATGTGCAGTAGGTTTGAAGCATTCTGACAGCAGTGGACTGACTGCACACACAACACACTACAAATGCACAAGAATGGCTACATGGCTTTTGGCTCAAAGTCAGCTCACATCTGGCCATCTCAGAAGGAGACTTCCATGCTAACTGCAAAAGAACAAGTAAAAATGTGCAAAACAAAGGAAAAACGTGCAGAGACTAATTATATTTTTAAATGCAACAATTTTTAATAAAATAAAGGATTAGCATAAAACCCACACAGATACATTTTCACACTACTTAATTGTCATAATAAAATGAATGAAGGAATTTATTTAAAGCATGTTAATAAGGGTGTTGTCCAAATGTCTCTTCAACACTGACCAGCTCAGGGCACTGACCACCACTGTAGGAACCGTGTTCCAGGGTTTGAGTGCCCTCTTGGTAAAGAAATATTTTCCCATGTGAAGTCCAAACTGCCCCCTGAGGGATGCAGCCTTGAGGCATCCCCATGTGTCCTGACATTGGATGCCACAGAAAAGGGATCAGCGCTGCTCTCTCCCTGTCTCCTTCTCAAAAAGTTGGAGACAGCAATGGGGAAAAAATCCTAGGCACCAATAATTTAATGTAATTGCCACTACATTTCTTAAGTAAAATTAAAAATAATGCAAAGGAATATTTTATGCAACAGAACATGCAGAAAACAACAGAAATAACAGTAACACAGTGGTCAACTTGACTGTAGAAAAAAGTGTACCAAGAAGACAACAGGGAATTTCCTTCAGAGCCAAAAACAAAGTTCACTAAACTAATTTGCTCACCCAAAAGAAGTTTGAAAATATCTCCAATATTGCAATTCACTACTGAAAAGACATTTTTATCCCTTAAAATACCTCTTTGCTATATGACATTGGTTATATGTGTTTATATATATTACGCAGTAGTTCTCACATACTTGGTGATGCTGCTTCTACTCTACAGATGGAAAGGAAGGGGAAGGGGAATACATGTGAACAACGAGAACTAATTCATTATGCTATCCCATCTAAGTATGAAATGACACACTGGTACAAAAATATTTATCTTGGCCTAAGTATTCTGTGCTTTAGCAAAGTCAGCAGTAAAGAAACTTGAAACATTCATAAGACATAAAAAACTAAACAGAAAGAATTTTAATAAACTTAAGAACAACAATGAAAAAAACCCCTAGCTCTGTAGCCACACCCAAAAAGCACAGCAAAACAAAGAGAGGCTTTTTATCGAAGTATCTCAAATACAGGAGACAAGCTCCTTGGAATGAAATTTCAAATTATGCTTCAGAAACAATATTAGAATAACGTCTATGTTCCGTAGAAGTCAGTAAAAAGGCTGACAGAAAAGATTTGTCGTAGATAAACAGTCACCATTCTCCTCTTTTCTCTGTCTCAAAGTCAGATCTGCAGATACAAGTGCTCTCTCTCTCTACAGTGTTATTTTCAGCTCTGGAAGGACCCTGTGTACACAGCCCAGGTTCCATCTGGGTAACTGTGCACCCATTCTCTGTCAGCATGTTCAGAGACCAAACCCACTACAGAGAGCACGGCCCAAGCATCCTGGTTTGGTACTGCTTCTGCTAAGCAATGGGAAACTAAAACATTGCCAATACTTCATATTTGTCCTTTCATGACTGTCAGCTGCCCTGAAATCATACAGAGAATTTACTGGTAGTTGTACAGCGACAAAACAGCTACTAGGAATAAAGCAGAATGTCTTGAGAGTACGTCATCAGAACCACTAAAACCAGAGCAAAGCTCACAGTCTTCTGAAAAGCTCTGGAAACCAATCACATTCTATAAAAACAATCCCTATTATCACCCATAAACACCTGCCTATGGCAAACTTGTAGAGAGAAAAATGTTTACATTAATCTCCTTAAAACTCTCAACACTCCAAAGTCTACCAGATTAGGGATAATTGCTTAAGACAACTAATGAAACTCAAGACTCAGAATCTTAGTTTTGGTGCTCCCCTGCTTTGTAATGTTACGTGTTGTCCAAGATTAACAGAAGTGCTGTTCAGAAGTCAACACCATGCATGCCAGTGAACCATCATAATAATAATGGAAGAAAAATAAGTGATATTTTGTCACTACAATTATCCATCCAGAAGCAATCATTCCACATAGTTTGAGGAATGGTGTTTACCGATAAGATAGAATTTCTTCTGAACGTCCTGTTACCATAAAGTAAGCTAATGTAGTAATTAATTATATTAACTGTGTATTTTAATGGTGTATATTTTAACAGCAGTATATTACCTGACATCTGCAACTGATATGCAATGCTTAAGAAGTATCATTTTGTAGTGGTACATACAGAATGTTTTCATTCTAAACTAGAATGAAATAACAGCTAGTTCCATTAAGATATTTATATTTTTAACTTAGTGTGCTGAATGAGACAAAATTGCTTGCAATATAAAATATTGTCTTTGCTCAGAAAGTCTCTCAGTATGTAGGGGTTTTATGATAATGAAAGTCCCACTGAAGGAAAAAAATCAATTTCAAGTCCTGCAATTTAGCCAAAGCCATCCCAGGACACCACTCCACTAAAGTTTCAAAGCTCAGGCTTGTTTAACTTTTGTCTCTCCTTGGAACACTGTTCACCAATGGCAGCTCCCCCAGCCTTCTACTTCATATACTAAGCAAAACCACACTGTTATACATAAAGTTTCTTTGAGCAGGAAAGAAAGAGCCCTCTCATAACTGTAAATGCAATCCTCTAAAATACAGCACTGAACATGACACAGCACATTTTGAAAAAAAACTTACTAATAAATTGATGACACAAAGAAAGTGCTGTACAATCAGCTGCAGAAAAACTTTGCATAAACAACCTTACAGTAGACATTTGTTCTCCTCTCAAAGACCACTTTACTTCATTTCACAATGCTTTTTCTTTTACTAGCTTTCCTACAGAAGTCTGCTATATATTCTGATTTGACATGGCTGCCCATGTAAAAAAATTAAACTACTTAATAACAGTTGAAGTTTACAAAAAAAAATTAAAGTTAAAAAATGAAAAAACTCAGCTGCTTTCAACTTGAGATAGATTATTTTGTTAATGAAATTTTGTGAAATATTTAAGTTCATGTGACTTGTAACTTCAAAATTATTATGGAGGTCAGAGAGGAAACATAAACTATGCAAAAGTATGCAGATCCCCCTCAGTTTCAGTACACCTTAACATTTACTCCAAGGCATTATGAAAGTAGGGAGCATGTACTAGAAATCTACAAACTTTTGTGCACATTACATTGAATTAAAGCTATTAAAATAATATACAAAACGAAAAACAACTTATTTCAGAGGTTGAAAAAGTACAATAAATTGACTGATACTGGTCAATCATGGTGATTTCAGCCACCTCTTTTTATTCAAAGTGGAAAAGCTTTTCATGGCACATCTGTACCTCTCTGTGTTTTTAACTAGAACTTCAGCAATATATCTTCAAAAACAGAAGTGATTGTTAAAGAGATTGTGGCTCAGTAACTCAGCAAGAAATTGAATAATGGCTTTGAATTGCTAAAGTCTTTCACTGGATTGATGAAGTTCCTGCAGCCCACAGCTGCAGCAAGCTGGCAGTAATAAATTCTCCACGCACTGCAAACTGAGTATCTGACCATTTCATCCATTTCTAAGTATATGAAAGCTGGAGGCAAAGACATTTTACAACTGAATAAATACTTGCTTCTTTCCTTATGTCCTCTAACAGAGGTAGTAGTGTAAGGCCAAACAAGAATAGAACTCCCTGGAGATGGCTGCTGTGAGAAACGTCATAGCATTTCCTCAAGAAATTTCAAAACAATAGCTTAAGGGCAACTTTTTCCATTAGAAACCAAATTCTTTTGAAAGAGTCGATATTTATAATAAAGGCCACAGTACAACAGATGAACTGAATTACTTATTTTTCAATCCAAATGTACAATACTTAAGTTCAAAATACTTTCCAAAATTTCACATTCATTATCTGCAAACACAAACAAAACTCAAGTTTTTTTTCTTGTTATGCCAAGTAAATACATCTTTATGCTAATATAATGTGGAATTGATGTTATATAAGTACAATTATAACAAGACAGACAAGTCTGGTTTTTTTTCTTTCCATACATCGTATAAATCTAAATAAAATTAAGATGGTTAACTTAATCAAGGTCATAATCCTGACTTACTACCCATCTTATCTTTGTCATACTTCTTTGAAGAATAGCCCAAAGTTTCTTTAGAACATCTATACAGTGCTGAGTAACACTTCTTATGCTCCTTATAAATGGCAGCTTGTCTCCTTCTCAGTAGATACTTGCCAACTTCAAAATCTGTCTTACATTACTGAAAACTTCTAGCTTTCTGAAACATGCTTCCTGAACTGCTTCTCCACCTAAACAACAAGCATATTTATGCATCCTCTATTTCAGTTACTGATACTTTCATAATATGTATACAGGTTTTAGGAACTTATCCTACTAAACCAAGAAATCTGACACGACAAAATTCCTGTCACACCAGCCTAACAGACAATCCAATTCACAGCAATTAGAGCATTAATTGAACACATCTAAGCAATAGGAAAAATTTAGCAGCAGTCACAGATGACCTTCACAGAAGAAAAGACAGGTGCTTGGGTTTTAACAAAAGTGAAAGCAAAGTGCATTTGCAACCCTAAGCAAGAACTTTCTGTGTACACAATGCAGAGCTTAGAATTTGTGAATACGGGATTAGGAAAAAGGCACTTCCTTGCATACTCCTGATAGGAATAGACAAAAGTTCATCACTGGCCTAAATAATGTTCATTATGGACCCCGAAGCAAGGGTAGATTTAAAAACACTTTCAATCTTTGGAGACTTCCTACTATAATGGTTGCAACTCTTGTAGCCCTAAGTGAAGCTCAACGGATGTACTGTCTGTACATCCACAGAGGATGTGACATCAAATGCTGCATCTACTGCTCTTGATTCCAAGTATTTAATACAAAGATGGAAGCTGCCTCTACACCAGAATTATCCAAGTATTTTTAATGTACATTTTAATCTTTCAAAATGGCACACAAACAGAACAGACACCACCTGTGCCTTCACAATGAATACTGCCATAATTTGGAAATCTGTATTTTTGAAACACAGGTAAAAGTTAGATATAAAGAACAAACACTAATATACAATGAAGCTACCATAACTACCAGACCTACAAGAGCTTTAGGCAGATATTTGCCCCAGATAGTGTACTGCAAGAAAAACTTAATATTTGATTGAATCCATGTGACATTGCAAATATCCTACTGAACTTAAAAGCTGACAAGCTTGGTATGGGCCTCAGAAACATTCCAGAACCTCTCCACTAAATCAATTACCAGCAAAAGCAATGTATGCCTAAATTGGATTTAGGAATCCTTGGGAGTCTCATGAAATTTACTTCATAGCTGAATGAAAAAAGGTTTCCATCACCCTCTTAAAAAAATTAGTGACAGAGTAAAATGACCAATTTTACCATTTCCACATGACCTTAAAAAGATACATGCACAGAACATCACCTGAACAATTCGAAAATCAAAATAAAATACTTTAAAGACTACATTTTCTAAATGGTGGTGCACACCATAACAAAAGTATGGCTTTCAACCACAAAGGCACTACGAGGCACAGCTATGACTATTAACAACGGAGTCATATTGTACCCCAATCATTATGTGTGAAAGTAAGCCCAGAAACACTTCAGTGGCTGACTTTTATTATAGAGTTAAAACTCCTTACCTTGAAAAGACTGTTTGGCTCTGTCCACCAGTTCTTCAATAGGGTAACTTGCTAGATCTCCTCTGGCATGCTTAGTTTTACAGTAGGTACATGCATTGAGACACCTGTTCAGAAAATGAAAATACTCAGTTTCTAACCAAGAAAGCCTTTATATGCACAGCTGTATTTATTAAGTACTTCTGGAAAAATGAGTTTTTATATCTATGACCAGAAAATAGTAGTATTCTATTTTAAAATCAATGGAATCATCTGAAGAACATTTTGCTGTCCTAACTTCTTAAAATATCTTTCACATAAATGAAAGGTTGAAAAACAATCAGTGGGAACCACACATAAAACCCATGAGTGGGAATTTTTTAGAAAGGTAGAATATGGTTAATAATTGTTCACTACTGAAGATGAATCTCCAGGTTTCTGATCCCTCTATTACATAAAAAATCCAATCCAAACACAAAAATACAGGAAAAAATTCCTGAAAGGCTGAAAGTAGATTTTTCAAAGTATGTGTTATTGAAAAGACATTTCAATTAGTTTTTCCTACTTTTCTTTGGCTTGAATAAATAGAACAAACAATGTAATCACCAACAGAATCACCAAATAGAATGACAGCTTGGCACAAAAGATTGGGGAACTAATGAAAACTTCTACAAGAAAATGAAGGAATAATGTGATTGTTTTTAATTTACCTGACAATATACTAAAGGCAGCCTAAGTTAGAGTATAAGGATGGAAAGACCAAAACAAACAACAACTACCTCTCATTGTAAGCTTTTCGTGCTTTTCTTCCCTTCTCCCCTTTTTAAAGCTGATATTGCTCTAGCTTTTTATAGATTAAAGCATTTAAGCCTAAGCTCTAAAAACCCCACAGACCCAAAAAAACTCATTATAAATACTGTTCATGCTTCCTAGAATACCATAAGTTCTGTCCATTTTCATAATGAAAAGGCCACAGCTTCATAAGGTCACAGAATTTTTAAGGCTGGAAAAGATCTCCAGGGTCATCAAGTCCAACGCAGGACTGAAAACCACCGTGTCAAATAAACCACAGCGCTAAGTGCCATGTTCATTTCTTAAACACTTCCAAGAATGGTGACTCTACCGCTTCCCAGGGCAGCCTGTTTCAATACTAAGCCACTCTTTCAGTAAAGCAGTTCTTCCTGATGTTCATGTTAAACTTCTCCTGCCACAGCTTGAGGCCATTTCCTCTTGTCCTGTTGCTGGTTGCCTGAGAGAAGAGACCCCCACCTGGCTACACCCTCCCTTCAGGCAGTTGTAGAGATTGAAAAGGTCTCCCCTGAGCCTCCTTTTCTCCAGGCTGAACACCCCCAGCTCCCTCAGCTGCT
Organism: Poecile atricapillus; assembly: GCF_030490865.1. Classification (NCBI taxonomy): domain Eukaryota; kingdom Metazoa; phylum Chordata; class Aves; order Passeriformes; family Paridae; genus Poecile; species Poecile atricapillus. The sequence goes on from NC_081250.1 coordinate 60,986,591, forward strand.
CCTCATCAGACTTGTGCCCCAGACCCTTCCCCAGCTCCACTGCCCTTCTCTGGACACGCTCCAGCCCCTCAATGTCTTCCTTGTGAGGGGCCCAAAACTGAACACAGCACTCGAGGTGTGGCCTCACCAGTGCTGAGTACAGGGGACAATCAGTGCCCTGCTCCTGCTGGACACACTGTTACTGATACAGGCCAGAATGCCATTGGCCTTTTGGCCACCTGGGCACTGCTGGCTGCTGTCCAGCCACTGTTGACCAGCACCCCCAGATGCCTTTCCACCAGACAGTATTCTGTCCACTCTTCCCCCAGCCTGTAGCATTGCAAGGGGTTGTTGTGATCTAAGTGCAGGACCCAGAATTTGGCCTTCTTGAAATTCATACGGTTGATCTTCACCCATCAACCCAGCCTGCTCATCTCCCTCTGCAGACTCTTCCTAGCCTCCAGCAGATCTACACCCCAGCTCAACTTTAGTGTCATCTGCAGACTTACTGATGATTACTCATTCAGACCATCAATGAAGATATTAAACAGGATAAGAAAACCTTTGGGTGCCAGAACTGGCAAATGTTCAGCAAACTACAGCATAGTTGGAACTAATACCACAGAACTTTCAAAACAATACTGAAAAGGCAGGTAGTAATGGGTAAGTTCTGATGAAGTCACCAGCTACAACACTGTGCTTACTACGTGGATATATATTGTCTTCTATTACTATGTCTGGTATCTCCATGACAATGTGATTATTGCTTTGCAAACTCCAAAGACTCCCCTCACAGGTTAGTTCTGCTTCATTTGCATAAGCGGGGGTTCAGGAAGGGCAGAATACTGCCCAGAACATCTGCTCAGGTGCCCTCCTGCCACTGCACATCCCTTCAGCCCTGAGACCTTCTCCATTCAACAGAATCTTAAGTTCTGCAAGAGAACATCTAGGTAGTTTGTGATTCTCTCTGCTAGACTGGATATGTATATTATTTTTGTGCCTATCAGACCAAAACATCAGATTTTAGCATCCACTTGAGATCAGAAAACTAAAATACACTGCTTAACAGCAGCAGACTGCGCTATTAATTAGAAATGTGTATGAAAAAGGTTGCCAGTAAAATATCCAACTGGCTATTAAAAATGAAAAAATCCCTACATCTGAATCTTTATATCCTGTTCAAAATATGTGATTCTTTGCCACCCAAACACAACCTATTCATCAGATGTATCTTACCTTTCTTCTGCAAATAAAAAGCCTTTCATTGCACAGGATCTGAAGCATGTGCTAAAGGTAGTACTTGAAATCAAGAAAGTGTAAGCAGGTAATTGGTCTATAATTTGTCTGTGTAACCTACGCACCAAATGAAAATGTTTTTATTCTAGGTCAGTGTCATCTAAAGTTTGCCATGAATGGCTTTCCCTCAAAGCCCATGGGTGCTTCTTTCTCTCCCTGCTGCCCTTACACAAAGCATGTCTCCTTCCTTTTTTTCTTTTCTTGATTTTCTTTTGTTAGTTTTTAAAGCACAACTCTCCATTCAACCCAACACCTCATTTCTAGGCAGCCTCCCATCCTGACGTCCCACTGTCACACTCCTCTCCCTCCACATAATTAATTCAGCTAAATCAGCCTTTTTCCACACAGCTACACAGAGAAAAAGTATTATGGATCAGTCAAGGAAACATAAAATCAGTTTCAGAACGAGTATGTCTGCCCTTTTGGAACCAAAACTCAAAAGGTGTATTATTATGTACTAACCTTTGTACTATATTAACCTTTGTTTTCTCCAAGAAAATAAACTTACCAGATATTTTTCCAAACTTCTCAGGTCAAGAAGAGATTTTACTACAACAATCCTGCCCCTTGAACAGCAGGTTACTTTAACACTGGCATTTTCACTCACAGAAGAGAATTCTGTCAGCCATCAGTAACAAAGAGATGCATCAAGATATTTTTATCTTGGGATAAAGTAAATTTCTTGGACTCAAACTTAAGCTCAGATTAGAGAAAAAAAAACAAAAAACAATACCATACACAACAAAATCCAACAACAACTTTCACAATTTCCTTAAAATTGCAAATTCTGCCTTAAGAGCTCCAACAAAAACTTTATCACAAATTTTTTGTTGCTTTGAACTGTAACCTTGAATAAAAACAATGTTTTTTGTAGATTTTCAGGCGTGTTAATTCATCCTAAGATTGATAAAAACTGTAATATTAGTAAGTTATTTAAACAAACTTCTAAGCTTACTCCTGTATAATAGATCTAAATAGATCTAAAATCTAAATTGGTGTCGATGTACAGTAAAAAGGATATTTTATGCTATATACATAAAATTTTTCTGTTCCCTTATCATGTATAGTGCATCTATAAAATACATCATGTTACCTCTTTCTCTCTTCTCCCTATAAGTTATGCATAAAACATATACATTCCCTACTATGTATTTTGCTCTGAAGTTGGGTAGCAGTATTTGCCAAATACTGAAATTATTACTCTCCAAATGTAATTTTCACATCTTCAATCAATGCTCTTGGTCCTACAAGACTGTGCTACCTGAAAAAAATGCAGTAACAGCAGCTCTTCTATGGTACTTCAGTAAACTCTGTCATGAAGAGAGAATGGAAATGTGAAGAAAGCAGCATGAATAAAAAAGAGGAAGGTATTTTCCAAATATTCACAGTATTATTACATTTGCCAATACCTTCACAATATTATTTTCCAGATAATCACAGTATTCTGTGGTATCGTTTCCAAGACATTTTATTACTATGGTCTTTAAGTACAGCTTCAGAGGGTTTGTTGATTTATTTTGGTGTAGGAGCTGAAAGCTGGAGGCAGACTTTTTTCAAGTTTTACTGTGGTAATTAACTTATTCCTACTATAAAAAAGAAGTATTAGGTAGGCCTAATAATTTAGTTTTTCACCTTTTTTTGTACTTAAAGAGATTATATAACAAAACCAGAGACAAACTTAGATGTAACATAAAAAAGGATCAGTTTTAGAAAGCAAAGCAAAGGAGACAAAACTTCTATATCCTATTTGTACCATATTTGTTAATACCAACCTGGAAAAGGAAATAAGCTTCTGGGCTAAAGCTGACCAACAAAAGCGTGCAGATTCAAACTATTTGTAAAAATGCTGAACTAACCACTTTTCACAGATATAAGAATTACCAATTCTTGAAAATAGAAATTTAAACCAAACCATCAGTATAATCAAAGATCTGCAGTGGTTTCTTCCCTAGTAAGCCGACCTCTGCTCCAAGTTTCCAGCACAACAAATTACTCATATGGCCATGCTGCCACATACTCAGACCACAGACAATCAAGTGGATAAAGGCTTTTGGGAACTCAGAGAATCTGAGCACTGCCTCTTACCAAGTGGTATCCACCACCAAGTGGATCACCTAAAACGAACATCTCCTTAAAAACCAGCCTTTACCACAGCTCTAGCTCAAATACATACGACTAAACAGCCAAGAAGCCAGTAGCTGCAAAAGAGTATTTGCTTTGTGTTAAACTGGGAGCCTTCTTCAAGCATTTAGAGCTGGTTTGTAAATGTTAGTTTTTATTAATGCAGGTCAAAGCTTTTTTTTTTTGCACAAAGAAATCACAGACATTTGTAGAAAACAGTAATTAATGATCATAGTGTTTGTAATTACCGATATGTTTTGGCTAAATTTTATAGCAATTCCAGAACAAAAAACACTGAGTTCTGGTTTTCCAACATACAAAACTGATTAAGGTACTTTGAATTATTAACCTTTTGCTTTGAATTATTAACCTTTAATCAGCTATGTGCTCAATATACAGAACTACTCACAGCAAGATAAAATACAATCCACAGATAAATTACTACCATGTGGCTAATTAAAAAACTTCTCAAACACTTACCAAACTGAGCATTATCAACTTTTTGGCAAAGTGCCTAAAATTTTCTTGTAGACATAGGTCTTCTTGTAGACAGTGGTCTTCACAATGTTTAGCTAGTATGTATTCATGTTGTGCATTATACTAACCAGACTCCTCAATTTCAGAACAGTAATATCCCTCATAAAATGCACACTTAACATGAAAGACTCCCCCTTACAGATGGAACTAATTATGAGTAAGAATGCTTATGACACAGCAGACTTTAAATAAAGACTTTCCTTCAGTGGGACTAATCAGTGGATTTTAGCAGCAGACGAACATGAGAGTGCAGACATGAGGAACAAAATCCTGGTTCCTCTTAATGGGACTTAGGCCACTAAGTTTAGTCAAGACAAGATTCCACCCTCAGACATGAAAAGTAAAAGATATCTTTCATTCAAGGATCAGAAGACAGCTCAGTTACAGCATGTGATGAACCATTAGTGTGTCTGTCACTCAAACTAAATGTGACTGATAAAGACCATACATCTGTGAGCAAGATGGGAGAGCTGAATGCTGCGATAGTGTCAAGAGAAGATCTCAGCTACTCTGCAGGTGGTTGGTCCTGGGGAAGTGCTCCCTCAATATCTGGAATAATCCAGTAAAATCCTGCTTGCTTCCAAGGTGGTCTACTAAATTGGAAAATTCCATTAAAAAATAAATCATAATTCAGACTAAAAAACTAATATTTGCCCTTACGAGATCTGACTAGCTGTAGATATTCAAGATTTTATGACACTCACCCTATTAAAAAGAAAATAAAATACTGCCAGTATTGCAGAATTGACCACTGACATGCCTGGCACGTTACATCAGTACACACATGGAAAGATTGCTCATCACTGTTTCCCACACCATCTCTCTGCACCTACCACCAGACTTCATTAGGTGGTCTCAAAAGCTCCAGGCCAAGAATATTTTGTATTAAAACTATGGTTTTCCTGAAAAGGAACATCATTTGCTTGCTTCAAAACACAGGTTAGAGACGAGATTCATGCTTTTATAAGATACTTTTACAGCTTCTATCAAATGTAATTTTGACAAAAATGCTCTGTAGTGTGAATACAGAGAAAACTCCCTTTGCAGGCTTGACTGAGCAAAAGAAATACCCAAAATATGTACTCCCAGCAGGAAAAGATGGATACTAGTCACAAGTTATTCACCAAAAGCTAGTAGAATTCTGCTAATGTTTTCCTGCTTAGAATACCAAGTTATGAAAACCTAACAACACTTACACTATACTTATAGTAAAATATCATACTATATTTATAGAATTAAATGCCAGTAATACTTGCTAGCATTCTACCTCTGTGAAGTCTACTTTTTACTTCCAAAATACCTAATTCCCCTCAAGCATAACTTAATGGATCGGGGGGGAAAAAGTAGTTCCCAGGAAAATTAAAAAAGAAGCATGCCTAATATGCCTGACCTCTTTTCAGGAAACTGTTCTTATTCCTTGAAGTTTTCACATTTTACAATAAAGCTTTTCAACCCAGAATGACAGGGAATACATTTTCCTGACAAATATCTGGGGCATGGGAGATGGTTTTCACTTTAAAAATATTCAGGATTTAAAATACTTTTGAAACAGTGGCGAACAATTTCTCATAAAGGCTAATTAGTCAAAGCAGCAAACCACATTATTACAGAAATACTGTTTCTGGTATCCCAGCTTTCTCAGACTGAGCTTGGACACCAGCCACAGGTACACACACACACTTGAGGTTACAACATTTTCGATATGATAAGAACAGAACTTGTCTAAACTCTTTGTAGCCAAGTATTTTAGAGATATGCTGCGATAAAAGTTTGCTGAAAGTGCAATGCCAGCCTAAAAAGTCTCTCAGAAGAGTTTTAGCAGAAAATAGTACGACCCTTCAAGCAATACTACATAACACATGGGACTGCACACATTTTTCTTGAAGTACAACCATGAGATGCTGTATTTTAATTCTGCTACTCATGCCGTGCTCAGCAAAATGGCAAGAAAGTGCATTAAATTTCGTTCTTCTAAAGATCTTTGAAGCCAGTGTTTTATTTGGTAATGTCTCACTGTTACTAATCAAAAGGAATTTGGAGAGAAGGTAGCTCCATTGGTTTGATAAGCCATAACATGATTTAATTTCGTACTTTAAATATTTGCATTTTCCAAAACTGAATTCCTACCGTCAAGTGCAGGTGATTCAAAGGTCACAGCTGTGTAGTTATATCATCTACAACATTCACCTTGCTCACTTCAAGGCCAATGATTTAACATCAAGTGCATCAATGGCACTTCTCAGTGTTTGTCTAAAGAACTCCTTGATTAATTACTCTGGCTACACAGTTTTGCAACTGCATTAATGTATTAAGGCATTCTAAATTGATACTACAAGATAAAACATCCCATTGCTAAGGTGCACATATGTGCATTCTCCATCCTGACCCAAAACATTGCAGTGCTTGATGCTTACTGGAAACTGCAATGTTTTTTTCCTCTACCATTCGAACTAAAGCCCTATGATTCACAGAAACATAACTTATTTTAGAAATATTTCCAAATAGCTGCATGGCTATGTAGAACTTAGCCTTGGAGGAATATCAAGACAGGCGTTAATATCAAGAAAGTGACTCAGCTAAAACAGCACAGGTAGACAAATGAGGTTCTGTGGTTGCGTGGAGCAGAAAATGCCACAGAATTGTAACTACAAGTCATCAATTCTTTCAGCACTTCATAAACAGCAAACAATATTCAGAAGATGATGACTCCTGGTCTCAGTCAAATAGTAGCAATGAAGAGGGTAGAAATGAAGAGCTATGGCAGAAAAATCTCAGAGAAAAAAAGATACTTTCTTAGAAATCTGCTCACAGCTAATCCCAGAGATGCAGTGGCAGAACATCCCGACATCACTTTATCACCGTGTACAAAGAACTGCTACTCTCAGATCCTTCCTAATGAACAGCAGTGACTGGAAAATGACCTCTGAGGACAGGATTCTTGGAGACTTGCTTTAATTTATAAAGTTGCAGAGGGATTTGACTTGACAACTGCCTTAGTATTTAAAGCAACAAATCCTACAATTGTATTTAAAAAATTCTACTGGGGGGCAGATGACTTTGCAAAACTTACACTAAACGTGCTGAAAAACATAATTGGGTTAGTAATGAACAATTGCAAAAGCTTTTTAAAATCAAACTTTCAAAGTTTTCACTGAAATACTACTATTTAGTTTTACACTGTGATTTTTAGGGGCGTGGGTGTGTATAATGAGCACATGTAAAGCTCCATTTCAGGTATGAAGCATTTCAGCAGATCTCTACGACTGGAAGAAGGCTAAAGGGGAGTCAAGCATCCTTCTATAACCAATCCACTTCATTTACCATACATCTTCACAACATTAGCAGCTCCTGAATCACCCCCACAGAAAACATGGTTGAAAAGTAGACCACTGCCTGTGATAAGAGCTATTGTTTTTATTTCCTGAATGGCTTTTGGGACAGACCCTTTTAGAGTGGTGAAATCTCACAGGAAACACTAAGCTGCAGTTAATTCTGTAACATACAGCAGGTACCACACAGATTCTTGGGATAAAAGGCATTGTTTTTGTACTGGTCAAAACATCCTGGGGGGAAAAAAGAAAAAAAAAGTTACATTTCAGTAACACTAAAACTACCAGGCTTAATTTAGACTTTATCTGAGATTGCCATCAGACGAATTTCCAAAAAAGTATTTGTAAAATGTCTGTGGGAAAATGGATCTGAATTGTCTGGGTAATATAATGGAAATAACTGCATAATAAAAACAAGCTCACCACTAATAATCTAGTGATGCCTATATAACTTAGGTCAAAGTTACAAGGTACTTATATAGCTTGAGTTATAAGATATCAATATAACCTGATATATATACATAACCTGATATCAATATAACCTAAGTCATGATTTTTTTATATAACCATATAATCTGTATCATAGCCTTTTATACCTATATAATCTGATATAAATAACTTTCTATACAATGAATGGTTCGTATATGGTTAACTAGTTGCCTAATGCCAAATAGACAAAAAAATAAAAATAAAAAATAAATAAATATTGCATCCACATAAAGCTTTCTGTCCCAAAATGTCCTACTGGTTGTGGTAGCAGCAGGACTGTTAGAAACTCCAACGTGGAGAAGGATCCAAGCAATTAATACTTTGTTGTTGCTCCTAAATGTCATTTCTGTCTTGCAATAAAATTGTTAGTCTTGCTGGGAAATAAAGGTGTCTGTGCAGCCCTAGCTACATACATGCTTCAAATACACACTCTTCCCTATATATTACTTCATCCATGTAAAATGAAAGAAGACCACACATTTCAACACTAATTGCCCAATCCCAAATCTCAGATATCCCAAGCAATTTGATGTACTGATTTAAACAGTTTTTCTTATAAGATGCATGGACCAATTTCTTTTAAAAACAGAAAGTTAAACTCGGGCCCTTATGTTTGCCTTTAAGAGTCTCCAAAGGGATTTTCAGAAGCAAATTAATCCCCTTTTTGCACAGTTACAGACCTGAGTCTGGAAGACCATGGACATAACTTTCTTACTTAACTAACAGTTATGAATTATTTTATTTTCATTATTCTGTAATGCTATTGTTTGAATGTATTTAACTATGTTTTGCAGAATTTAAAACTAGAGACAGTGCAGAAAAACAGGAAACTGTAGCTTTTCATTACTAAACACAACTTCTTCATCTGCTTTACTTCTCTAAAATTCTGCCATTCTAATGATTCCTCAGATGTTTTATTCTACTTTACTGTGTTGTTTTCCCTGCCTTTTTCTTAACTTGTTCCTCTTGTCTTGCATTTGGTGACCTGTATGCTTGAAACTCTCCTGCAGTGTCCCCATGCCCCAGTGACTGGAATGGTCTGACATTCTTACAAGCTAGTTGGCCAGTGTTTGTATGCTTTGATTTTCTCTAACTACTCAAGTCTGTGGTGAGCCTGAACCTTTTCCAGTTCAATTGCTGCCAGCTCTGACAGAAACCATAATTTTCTAGTTTCTTTTTTTTTTAAAGATGGTCAAATAGTTTTAGACTTAAGATTTTTTATTTTTTTTTTGCCTTGTCACCTCCATTGCAACTCAGATAGTTACGGTCAGTCATTTAAAAGAAAATCAGAAAGACTATTACTAAAGCACTTAATGCATAAATCAGAGCATTAAAAACAGGCCACAGAACCTCTTGGGGATTCAGGATCTAAACAGCCTTCTAGACATTACAGGCTGGAAAATACACAAGAGGCAGCTCTAGTCATCCAAAGCAAGACTTAACAATAAAAAGGAATGGACAGACAAAACACAAAGTAGCTCAGCAATTCAGTTGTTTACAGGCTTTAGTCAATACTCAAATGAAAGCTTTTTTCATATTTCCACATCTCCATCTGGCTACAACATTATCTTTGCAATGGCTGACTTGAACTGTTTTTTCACCTTTAACAAAGTTCTTTAAAAGACCCAGCCTTTTGGATGATGGGGGGTTTTTCAGGACAGGCTGCTGAACAGACCCATCAAGCTGATGTAGCAAGGAACACAAACCAGTTAGTTCCCTGCAGGAATGCTTTCACAAATATGGCTGATGACATCATACTACAATATGTTTATGTGCTTTTACAGACATGGGTTAAACAGACATTTTCCTTGAGAGGCTGAGTTCTGAAGAAAGACATGAACTGACCTTGCCTTCCACAAAGAGGTGGTGACTGACCCTGCTGGATGGGGAAGACTGGGGATGTCATATGCCACGATTTTTTATTTTTTTTTTACTTGCAAGGCTCCTCTAGAATATGTAAAGTCAAACTTCTACAACATGGATTGAATAAGTGTTCAACAGAGTGGGTTAAAAATGGGCTGGACTGCTGGGATGTGGTGGGCAGTGTGAAGTCTAACTGGTGGCTGGTTAGTACTGGTGTTCTTCAGGGACTGATTGATGCTGTGGGCATTCCAGTCTCCTAACTTTATTAATAATATAAGTGAAAGGATGTAATATATCAGCAGAAAATATAGAAGTGGAGAGGAGGGATTACTTAACATGCTGGAAGGTGGGTTTGCTATTCAGAGGGACATCAATAGCCTGGAGAAAGGGGCTTACAGGAACCCCGCAAAGAAAACTGGCTCGTTCCTTGTTGGGATGAGGAGCTCTTGCTGCTGCAGATGATGGGAGGATACAATGAAGGCACAGCCAAGCTGTTGGAGGTTCAAGGTCTCGGGATTAGAAGCAATGGACACAAGTTGCAAAACCAAGGAAAACACCATTAGACCAGAGAAGCATTATGCCACAACAGCCATCAAGTCGCAACCGCAGCTGATCTCATCTCTTGGAGACCCTGGAACCTAAAAAGAACACTATTCCTTCCTAGAGATCAAGGACTTTTGCTGCTCCAGATTTGTGTCCACACATGAGTGTGAGCAGATGTGTGCCCATAACTTAGTTCCCTGAATGGAGTATATCTGTGCCCCTTCATATTCCTTTGAAATATTCAATTCAACCCAAAATTTAAACAAGTCTTAACCAAAACCAAAATTTTAAATTTATAAGTTCTGTTGTGAGTTACATAGGGCCAGATTTTAACTTCTGAATCCACTCAACTTGAATTCATACTAAAATCCTAAACTCTCTTCTGCAAACACACCTTTACCACATGTAAAAAAAAAAGGATGGGGGGTTGGGGGGGGAATGGAGGTGAATGTATTGTGTAAACAACAAAGAAAAGCCCCCTCAATGAGCAAATGTGCAGTAAGCTGTTGTGTGTGTTCATGTCTAAGGCAGTTTATGCAAACTATAGAATCAAACTTTCCAGTCTCACAAGACTTGATGGAGATAGGTCTCTAAGCCTTGCTTCACAGAGGAGCATTCATCCTTTTGGAAAATAAAGCCATTCAAGCTCCTCTAGACTAAAATAAAAAAGCCACTGTATTTACTGAGTATTCATGGTATTACTCTCATAATTTCACTTCAATAGAGAACTATACTTTTCCCCATATATTGTTTGCATAAGAAAATAATTGAGCGTACAATATTCAACAACATTCATAAAGTATTCCACATATACGTAAGACATATCATAAATCCTAAACTCCTAAAGAAAGAAGAGTAGGAGGACAGCAGAGACCAGAGTTTTAGGTGGATATAGGTAGAGCAATATTAACTAGCAGTAAGCTTCATTTAAAAGAATACATAAATCAAACTGAAAGAAAGTAGATTTTAGATTAGATGTAAGGATGAAAATCTTTATTGTGAGGGTGCACTGGAACAGGCTCCCAGAGAAGTTCTGGATGCCCCAAACCCTGGAGTGCTCAGGGCCAGGTTGGATGGGCCTTTGAGCAACCTGGTTTAGTAGAAGGTGTCTCTGAGGATGGCAGTGAGGTAGGATCCAGGTTATCCTTAAGGTCCCTTCCAACTCAAACCACTCTGTGATTGTAACTCCTCATTTTGTTTAACTGACTTTTGTTTTATTAAGAGGTATGGCTTCACTCCTATATTTGATTTTAACACCACACTCAAGGAAACAACACTCAAATATACATAAGCTGCTGGAATGAACCAGCAATACAGGAAGAGGGCCTAGTTTAAGTTTAAGGATGAAAATTCCTATTATAGTCTCTGCAGTAAGTTCAGCAGCTGTCTGAACCACAAAGAATGACTGTGTGGTTACATATAAGCTGCTTAAAAAAGTGTCTGCAGCAGCCTGACTTGAGCACAGATGCAGGGGTTGTATACTGAGTGTGTGAGTGGAACATTTACAGGAGAAAGGAACCTATAACAAACAAGCTTGTAAAAGCTTGTTTGGTGCTCTTACATACACATGTCTCTAGACTTAAGAGTACATTCCCTGTTCCCACAAAAAACTGCTGGATTAGAATGTTTAACATGTCTAGGGAACATTTCTGAGACCAGCTACAGATATAGCAAGACATCCTGCAAACCAAGAAACTGCAGACACAAGCCAACAAGCACAACATTATCATACTTCTGGTCAAGCAAAATGGCCAAGCCTATAGAAGACATCACTTCTAACCCTTTAGTCAGAATCCAAGGTTATTTACATGCTTACAGTGTGCTTGATGAACATGCAAGCTGAGCTTTCCTAAGGATGTAGATACTTACATACACAGTTTAACCTCTACTAATTTTTCTCTCTATTGCACAAAACTGTCCTTTAGACTATTCCTTAATGGCAAATGAAAAACATTATCTCAAAAGTTAATACATTTTATTTTACTGAAGAATTATAATATATCTAAAGCAAAAGACAAAAGTTCCAATTTGTATTTGACTAGTTATAAATCCCTACACTATTTTACCTACACTTAAAATTTTAAAAAGTAACTGAAAGATAGTTTTGGAAAGGAAGAATAAATTTTAGAAAATCAGCTTAAAACCATAACTTGCAGAAAAAAACAACCATCTGCACCAATAATAAAGGGAGTTTTCTTTAAGCACTTTAACAAATGATCTAAACCAAACTGTTAGAACAGAGGAATGTGAATGACTAAACAAACCCTTCAGTAAACATTCCCCAGCTGCAGTTTTCAGCCTAATACCAAGTTTAAATGTGGAGACTCCATCTACCTTCTGCAAAACGATAAAACTTCAGAAGCAAAGCAACATTATAGGACATACATGACTCACAAACCATAGTCATTGCAAAAAAAAATCCACTAGACAGTTATCTCTTAAAAACAAAAAAGACACCAGGACTGGCACCAGTCTGCAATGCAAGAAAGAGCATGTGATACTTAGACACTTGTGTATTAGTTTAAAAATAAGCTAGATAAGCATGTGATGAGTGACAATTTTGTACTTGACCTTTGCTTTAATAGCTCCTTTTCAAAAAGTCCACACAGACATCAACAAAACTCCTGAAAGAAAGCTAAGACCTTGCATCTATCTCATCCAGTGTGTTGAAAATAAACCCTAAAACCAAAATTCTACATAAAAAAATAAAAACATATGTTCTGAAGGACAAATTCAGAAAAAATATTTTTTTCTTTAAAAAGCGTTGAGGTCTTCTTGTAAATCAAGCTGATGAAATTCAACATGTTAAGAGACAGAAGCTTGGGGTGTATATTTCCAGTGGGAATATTTCACTCTGCCTAGCAGGCAAGGAATTTGGAAATAAGAGTTCCTCTTTCCTGAGGCTGACCAGGCCTACAGGATTGCACAGGAAATTCTTTTAAGTCAGGAAATGAGGATGCATCCTGCATGGGACAAGAAACCCTTATTTAGGGTATTACCTTCTAAAGTGTGAAACCACAACATTTACCTCTGGAGTAAGGGTCTCCACCAGCATTAAGCAAGTCCATTATCCACAGTGTTTGTATCTAAATCCTCCTGAGTTTTTTCTGTTGCTGTTTATATTTATTTAAAATATCCCAGAATCACAGAGTGGTTGAGGTGGGAAGGGACCTCTGGAGATCATCTAGTGCAATCCCCCACTGCTGAAAGCAGCAGCAACCAGAGCAGGTCCAGATGGCTTTTGATTATCCCTAAGGATGGACACTCCACAACCTCTGGGCAACCTCTGCCAGAGCTCAATCACCTCCACTGTGAAAGAAGTTTTTTCTTACATTTAAATATAATTCCTTATATTTCACTTTCTGCCCCCTACCTCTTGTTCTGTCCCTGGAGAGTACTGAGAACAGCCTGACCCCGTCCTCATTAGACACATATATGCACACACTGAAAACCTCCATTTCACAGCCCTTTCACTGGGCCTACTCCAGTCTCTCCTTATCTCTCTCGTATCAAAAAGCTCTGGCCTTGACCCAGTAGTACTCCAGGTGTGTCCCACCAGGGCTGGGCAGAGCAAAAGGATCATCTCCCTCCACCCTCTGGAGATACTACTCAGTGCAGCTTGAGAGGCTGTCATTCACCTTTGCTGGCTCATGTTTATCAAGCACTTTATTTGGTGAAAAGAAGCCTTAAAAATGTGGTTGGCCCATTTTAAACTGAAGATAAGGAGATGTATGGTAGAGTTTCATATTTTAGGCCTAACCTCACAGTTAGTTTTGTGTTTTATCAAAATATGTATGACAGTGTCAGTGGTGATACAAAGTTTCAGAAGCAAAGCTGTTAAGCACATTCCTAGTAGCACACCACATTCTTTTAGGCTTCTTCACTTTCATTTAGTGTATTCAAAACAGAATAAAGACTTAAGAGTCCCCAACTACTCCTGATGTATCTCCCCAATGAATCTCTCTAAAAATGGGCAACCAACAGTAATTAAGAAAAGAGGAATTAATCATTACAATTAATCATCAAAAGAGGTAAAAAATTAAAAAAACTAAATTTTCATTTACCACCACCCCTCCAAGAGCAACTGTTCTTCATCCTGAAGTCAAAGCCAAATATGGCAACTTCAGAGAAAATTTCTCACTGCTTCAAAAAAGTCAGACAACTAAACTCCATTTGGAAATATAAAGCCTGTTTTAAGTAACACTGACACAATCCCACCAACAGGCATTCTGGTTTCTTGACTCCTTGGGAATGACATGCAAACAGGAAAGCACCAGCTTTCAGACTTGCAGTCATGTCTGCAAGAAAGGACATTAAAGAGAATCACACACAAAGTTCCACTTTCATCATACCAGGACTATTTCTTTTGGATTCACATTCTTGCTATACAGGACGAGTCCCTGAAGATGTAAATAAGCCAAAGGAAAAAGAACAGATTAAACAGAGGTCTAAAGACCTGTCTCCTTCACATGATGGTATACATGACTTAATGCTACACTGCTGACTATAACTGTCACATTTAGGCTCATTCCATATAGACCTTTCATGTCTGGAAAGATGCTTTATGCAAACACAAGTCCAGAGCTCCAGTGAACACCTGACATACGGATGTAAACTTTTACTTTGGGGAGTTTTATCTACCAATGCACTTCATAGGGACAAAGAGAAACATCTGATCCTAATTTTCTAGACACAGTAGTTGGTGAGCACTTGCCTGAAGCACTCTGTATATCTTGCCATACATCAGAGCAGAAGGGAATACCAAACATTTGTACAAACCTCACTCTACACTCCTCAGCAGAACTAGCATGCTGTAAGAAGTTATACAACTCCCTTTTGTTATAGTGTAAATATGGATCTAAGATCTTATTTTCCCACCTTTTTTTCTTCCTCTCAGTTGAGTCTGATCTTAGGGAAAAGAGGGATGACAACTTGAACAAGGGAACTAATGGGTGACCTCTGTAAACAGAGAAGGAGCGTGTGAAGGATCTTCTCTAGTCAGGGAATTATCCAGTTCAGTTAATCCCAAATACAACTATTAATAGTTGAGGTGGAACCAACTCCAGGCACTTCTCAAATCTTCACTTCTACATTTGTATTTCTCTACTTGGAAAAAAACCCAAACATCTTCTAGGTAAAAACCAAAAAAAGACATGGTTTTCCACACCCTCCCATAATCAGTACCCAGTTGACAGAGAAAGTAATTACCTTTTGTGTGCCCTGATTTTGCAAGTCCCCCCAAATTAGCACAGTACTGTTGCACAGAGCTCTGCAGCGGAGCCCAGAAACATACATCTCAGCAGTTTTTGTGATCTGCTGAGTACCCTCAGTTTCTAAAGCAGCCACTTGCCCAGAAATAGATGATCCTGAAGGCACCTCAAACTCAGGAATTCAATTTCATTTGTACTAGTAGATGGTTAGTGAAAGAACATGTGTGATTTCTTGGATACAATTCATCTTGGTACAGTGTAAAAAAAACTTAAAACAACCAGTCAAAATAAAATTTAAAGCAAATATTTCAACAGGTTTTTATTAAGACTCTTTGTTGGAAAAAATTTTTGTGTGTCCACAAAAATTTACCATTTATTGCCTAAATTGCACAGCTGGGGATAGGGGACCCTTCAAGTGCCTCTTTCAAACTTACTCATTCTTGGTGTAAACACTAACTCTTCTAACATGCATCTTGTAAAATAAAAGGAGAAGGAACACAGAAATCTGTTCAAAGCATCTTATTTTTTTAGCACAAATAAAACTATTACTCAATGTAGTGTAACTCATTTCTGCAAGCAGGAATTTGATCTTATTCAAGAATGACAGTCAAGAATAATAATACAGAAAATACGCAAATTTTGAGACTCTTCAATAACATCAACAGATAAAGAAATAACAGAGATAATGTAAATTATCTAAAAAATATGGGTCTTGTAAGCTAACAGGCTAAAAACTCACAGCTGATTTGAACTTTAGCATAAATATCATAATTAAAGAGCATTTTTTTCTTTCCCATATAAATAAGCCATATAAAGAAAGATATCATCCTACATAAAACATTCAAAATAATTTTAATAATCTTGAAACATGTTACATTGGATTTTATGCCATCTATTCTCTTCCAAGCACAGTCTTAATATTCAACTATCATTTATTATTTGCCAAGTTTTACAAGTACCTTTTCTTCAGTGATTTTGCTCTTATGTTCCATATTCCTGATCACAGTTTAAATGCCTTGTTCCTCCTTATTTTTCAAATCTTACAAATTCATACATGTAAATGAGATTAATATATATTTAAAAAAAAAATAATAAATTTTTTTTTTTTTTTTTTTAAATATTTTCTTTTAAGCCCATACATCTTGTTCCTGGAAAACTCTTTTTCCAGTAAAATTCTGTCTAGGTCAAGTCTAAGAACAAATTCAATCACAAAACATTTTCCAAATCTGATCCTTATTTTTATACCTCCCTTAACACATTTTCCTATCAGGTCTCAAAAAAAATTCCACCTTGACCTGAAAGGGCCTAAGAGACACTTCAGTCAGACCCTTTGACAAGATGTTTTCATTTTTGGTGACATTTAAGACATCATACTGATGCCAGGAAAATAAATTGGTTTTATTATTAGGCAGCTAAAAGTTACCTGATTGTGCTGATGAGCAGTCAAGGCATGAGCACTTAGCTTCAAACACTTAGGTTGTATAACACTTCAAAAAATAGGCCACTAAACCACCCAAAATTCTAAGCACATAAAAGCCCAAGCATTTCTTATACTAATATTCAGTAAGACAGTATTTCTGGAAAACAGTGGATTCTCCAGTGCTCGTCTTGTTTTTCTAGTTTGGGGTTTTTTTATGTGAAAAGTTGGGACTAAAGGCAACACAATATCAATTGTAAGTTTGACATAGGAGTTTATTTCTCAGTATTTAATGTAATCTGAGAAATGAATAAAGTGTTTCTCAGTATTTTGTCCAGATTTCCCTTAGGAAATACGTATGTGGGTGTTAAGAGAAGGGACACAGATGAATGCTCTGCTCAACAGAGAGTAATTTATCTCCAACCTCAGAGAACATACTGATGTCAGAATTACGGATATATGAAATTACAAACAACTTCTAAACAATCTCTTCTCAGACAGATTACAAAATGCAGCTTGTTTTGTGATCCAAAAGCACTTCTGCAAGTAAGCCATCTGCCAAAGAAGCAGCCAGGAAGTCACCTTAGGATACTCTTGTGCTAACCTGTAATCGGGTTCCAAAACATTAAAGCTGTCTCATCTTCTGAACCTGCCTTCAAAATCAGGAATCTGGTACTGAAAGGAATGAGCTAAAAGTGCAGGAAACTACATATCATAGTTACACAAAGCAAAATCAAGCCCGGTTCTTCCCCCCCACCACCCACCCCCACTCTCAGCCTTTCCCCCTGAGTAGTTTAAGTTGAAAACTGTGGATTGTGTTAAATTTTGGTGATCTTCCTCTTGGGTTAACAGTCACAGAACTGCGCAGTGTGGGAAGCCACCTAGTGACGGAGGAGCACAAATATGCTTGGAGCTGCCCAAAGTTTTAACGAGATGACGCAGTTGGAGCATGTGATTACTGCTGTTTTTCTCACTGACTTGCAAGTTGTGTGGTATACTAGAGTTTAGAGAATTGCACAGTGATTTCTGGCAAGTTTTATGAGTCTTACTAAGTCTTGTAAATGAACTATGAAATAGCAAGTTTTTCTCAAGATGAGATGTATAAGAGCAAAAGGAATTGTATCAAAACATGTAAGGAGAAGTTCTGATGCAAATTTTAAACTCATGGTGGCACTCTGCAGAAAAAGTTCAAATTTGTGAGGCTGGAAGGAAACAACCTAAGGGAGGCAAATGTGCAAAAATGGAAGCAATCAAAACAAACTATTTTCTTCTAACTTGATGCAGAAGTAATTCAGCAGACCTGAAGGAGTAAGTTTTCATGACCCAGAAAAAATAGCTATAGAATTCACATGTATTTAACCAGCATTTTCAAAATTTGAGAGCTCACAAAACATGAACACAAAACACTGAACAGCAAGACTTCCAGGCCAGTAGTGTTCAGTGTGTACAAACAATGTCATAATGACTTTTGCCTATAGCAAAGAAATTTACCAACATGTACCTTCTTACTCCACTGAAAAACCTCCCTGAATGAGAACTGCATATGACAGAATTATGAGAAGAGCCAAATGGACAGTGCAGATTTAGATGTCAGTTTACTTTGACATCATCAAATAGCACCACTGAATCAACAGGCACAAAATCCATCATCATAACAACAGGGAAATTAAAAATATATGTGAAATTGCCAGTGTATGTCATTCTGAATAGCAGAATAAAGACAAAGAAACAACTACTTATAGAAATAATTCCTAGGTGTCATATGTCACCAAACTTAATGAAAGACTGGACATTCCAGCATTTCCTGGAAAGGACAAGATGCATGCTGTTCATTGAACACATGCTTCTCCTAGAGCCATTTTAACAACATTAAATAACAGCTATGAAAAATACAATCTGAGAATAGGAATACAAGTTTTTGAGCCATACTACAAATGATGTCACAACTGCAGGTATTTGATGTACTAATGAGAAAAGTCATTTAAACACTCTGCACTCTGTATTTTTTTTCTTTGAAAATTACTCTTGGCAGAGGATTATGCTCTAATCCATACAGGGAAAGTAAAGAAGCCCAATTCAGGATTACTTTGTCATTGAAAGACAGCATGACATCAGAGAAATTCAGATCCTATAGCTAAGGATTTTCACAAGTGCTGTACTTGAAATCCCAAGCATAGAACTATAATTCAAAGAAGTTCAAGCAGTAAAGACTCTAAAAATGAAAAAGTGGCAGAAATGGTGGCAGAAATCACAAAGGTATGTACAAAGCTAAAAAACAACAGTCTTAAAGCATAAGAGAAAAAATTATTTCTTACAGGCAAATAGTGAAAAGTTTATATGCTAATTAAACATTTAATAGAGGTATGAAATAAACTTTTTGTATATAAACATCTTCGTTTTGGTGAGGGATCATCTTGAATTCAAGATCATATTCCTTTCAAGGTTAGCATGATGGCAGACATTTACTCTAGAGGGATCTGCAAAACATCTATATCATATTCACTATTCATCAGAGCAATTCTGTACAATACAGATAAACACAAATGGTGGAAATAATGTGGTCAACAAGAGGAGAAATTGAAGATATCAACAGCTTCCACCTTCCCAGCAGCAGAAGGGAATTTACCATATTAAACTCCAGACAGTCCCACAGAGATGACCAGGCCTGATACTTCTGTGTGATGAGGAGGACCACAACTACCTCCACCAAAAGAGAGAAAGTGGTACCTCCTCCTCCTGCCCTCAACTGTTGACTTTGATGAGCTACCAACCCCTGTAAGCTGCACCAGCAGATGGAAATTTGGGCACTGAAGAAGGTACCAGTCCACACCCCCAAAATAAGCTGCAGAAGACAGAAATCAAGCTATTCAGGAGGGAGGAAATGGTCCTTTCCTGGCTCAATTCACTTCCTCTCTGTCCTGCTTTCTTAAATGACCTGTCTACTCTAAGCTGCTGAAACAGCACTTGTAAAAAGTGCTTGTAAAACACACCACTTTTCTGCATAAGGAAGCACAGCTGGGAGCAGGGACATTCTCAGCAATGGGACACAGGAACAAGACAGAGACACAGAATAGAAATGACTACGAGCACAACAGCTGGTAAGATCAGAATGTGGGCCACATTAATAGATCACCACTTTATGATAAACAATACAATTTTCCAAGTTTTCAGTGAAATTGCTACCATGAAGCACCGTAAAGATTTTGTAGCACTTTTTGGAGCAGACTATTACATATAATTTCATATTCGTTCTACAAATGCAATTGTAATAATTGCAAGAAATTAGTAATAACCAAAAAAGAGAGAAATCTTTCAGAGGCTGTCATCAATATGCTATTTAAATATCTAATTAAGAAATAATGACCTTAGATGTGAGTTACAGTAAGTTGCACTGGAAAGAAACCTTAGGCAAAAAAGAAGATTGTTAAGACTTTCTGTTGTAAACAACTGGTTTTCCTTTTCCGTCAGTTACAGCAACATGGTTTCTGCAAGTTTTGGACTACTGGCTTTTCAGATTTTATTATTACAATTAAAATGCCTAGACACACACAATTATGCCATCCATAATTTTCGTTACGGAAATTGTTTTGTGAATTGTGCCAAAACAGAACAGATTGATATCTGCTACATGCATATTTGAAATACCTGTTTGGTAGATAGTATAGCTAAAATCTAAATATATGAACATGCAAATACTGATTAAAATATAAACAAAAAGCCTGATGCAGAGGTTTCCTTTCAAAAACACATATACTACCTTTCTACACTTTCTACTTTCCCTGTTTCTGAAGGTAACTGACATGATAGGCTCTAGCACGTCATCAATGTTTGAGCTAAATAGTTATGAAAAGTGCCTATTTAAATATTATAAGGTAAGGTAGGGCTAAATTAATTATATACAGCTTTATATTTCCTGGGGAGTTCACTCTAAGTGTTTACTTTGAACTCCACTAGAAGTAAATACAATTTTTGTTCATGTAACATGTAATTATATACTAACTGTATTATTGTAATCCAAAGAAATACTATTTGGCCCCTCCAAGAATAATAATGAATGCAAATCAAAACATGTTTTCATCTTGTATTCTAAAAATCAAAATAGTCTTTTGACTTCAGCATCACTTCCATGAGTACCTTGAAAAGCAAAACATTTAAATACAGAAAATGTGCATGTTATCAATAAACAAACTAAAATAGGTAAATGGAAGATGTGTAATTCATCCTTTTAAGTACTCAGTCAAAGATTTTTGCAAAATATGAGCAGATTTGTAATTCAGACTCACTCCATTCAAAATGGGGACAGCAATATTTTAGAAGGCAACTTGAAAGCATTGTGTCATAGCTGGACAGACAAAAATACACAAGCAGTTGCCAAAAAAGCAAGTCTATCACTCTCAAACAGTAGGTGATCCAATTTTTCACACACCAGAAATATTTTAATTTTCCATCTCTATATATATTTTTATCTACAGATAACTTTGTACTAAGGAATAGATTTCAGTTCACAAGAGTAAACACAGAAAGCCAAAGAAATATCTTGTTCTGCTGAACTGATGAATTACTACTGAAATATCCCACGAATTTCAGCACAGAAAGGCACTGGCTTCACATGCTCTCACACTTAAGCCACAACATCCTTATCTGAGAAATCAAAGATATTTAGATATGGTTTCAAGATGGTGACTCCAGAAAATTCATCCCTGTTACAAAGAAATCAGAAGTGATGTGAACATACAAAGCATTTTCAAATGTGGACCTACAGGTGTACCTGATGTTTGCTGAACGCCACAAAAAAAACAAACCCAAAACAAAAAAACGCCAAAAAACAACAATAACCAAACAAAAAAAACAACAACTAAAAAACTCCTCAAAAATACCAAAACCCAAATTACCTACACTTTCAGGGACAATAAAACTCCTGGGTATTTTATATATTCAATATATAACAATGCTGAAATTAAATATATTGAAAAATTATTACATGATCTCATACAAAGTAAATGCAGCTCTTGGAGAAAATTCAATTTTCATAGTCCACAATTTATAAAACTGAAAAATCTGATCACAATAGAAAATGATAATGAAATAGAATTTTAACCTTTCATAGAACATAATCAGGGAAATATTCCTGCTTGGAAAATCAGGATCGACAGTAGTAACTCTTTAGCTTCTTTTTAATGCTAAATTTTTGGTCACTTGATTCATAATGTAAACTGAGATCTGTATGTAAAACAACTTTTTTTTTTTTTTTTTTTTAAATTCTGCTTGATTCTGACCCTTTGACAGCTTAGAAACACTTTGAATGACCACCACTAGATAACATGACTTAAAACACCCTACAAAACTACAGGATGCATCAAGCTTCTAAGCACTACTATGTATACTCACTCTCAACATAAACTTTGTTAGCAGGGGCTGTCCCACAAGGAAAAAGGTCGTAGTTCATCAACACAGAGTACTAAGCTTGAAGTGTTATGCTTTAATTAGCATTTAATACACAAAAGCAGATCTGAAAATCTTTCTGAGATAAAGTAACATGCTGGTCTTCTGCAACATGCTCCAGCACTGCAGGAATAATCTAGTCTAATACATGCATGTACATTGCTATGCTCCTTTTGGTTTTGAATTCCCCAATTCAGTGTGTTTTAATTCTTCTCTAGCCAGTCATATGAGCAGTGTAATAACTTGCCTGCTCCATTAGGAGGGGTGGAAACTTCAAAAAGAAGTTTCAGAAAGTACTGCAGCAGACCTATGTGCAAACCTACCCACCAGGAAATTCTAGTGTGGGCTCATTCAGGTGGTACTACACTCTTCTCATGCTTCCCAGGTGCCCAGAAAAAGCACAAATTAAGTAATATTTGAATGTATGTGAGTTGTAATAAGGGAACTCAAGTTGAACCAACAACAAAGATACATGAGTAATAGTCCAAGCTACAAAGCAGATGGAGAATTAATTAACATGTGGAAAAACAAGTCTTGATCCCATTAAAGAGACCTGTCTAGGTGGCTACATGGGTTATGAAATGGCACTAATGAAGATGAGACCACATGGAGAAAAATATTTTTACCTAGACTTAAATGATGCTGTAATACAAGATTAATTTGAGAATATTTCTCTTTCTTACTTCAAATTAACAGAATAATCACATTAGGAGATTAGTTTAAAAATATGTCTTTTTTCCAAGCAGCATTTAACATGCTTTTCTACTACTATTACCTGCCTTGTTCCAGTAAGATGATGACCTGTACAATGCTTATTACATAAATAAAATTGGAAGAGATTTAACCAAACGTCCTTAGTTCAAAGATGAAAATTATTTTGGAGTACAGCAACAAACCACTGCTTCTAGGTTCAGGTCTACTAATACCACTACAGAATTAAGATAAAGACAGCTATCTGGGCATTGTGACAATCCCTGGTTTTTAACTGCCTGTTCCATAGGAAAAAAAACCAATAATAATTGACTTGAAAAATATTGCAACTTGTTTCCTAAGCAATAGCAGAGAAACCAAACAATACAGGAAGAAAAGGTCACTTATTTCTTACAGGGACATTACAGAGGCCAATCTACAGCTTGTCTGGGATACTGGGATGGTAAAGACTTCTTATGTATCTGCATATGGAAAAATGAAGAGTCACTAACATATCTTTGTGTGTCAGTGTGGTAAATCTCTTGTGCCTCCATTCCGGTAACTCTGCAAACATACTTGGAAACTCTGAAACATGTCACTCCTGGGACAGGAACTTTTCTCTAGAGTCATAGTCTGTTGACAGAAACCACCAACTGTCACAGTAAATTAAACAAATAGGTTGGATTTCTCAATGAGAAAACATCAACCCTCAGGACAATCAAAATTAGTAGGAAAAAACTGTCCATTGCTTTAAAAGAAAAAAAAAATCTAAATTAAAAAGAGTGCCAAACACTGAACAAGACACAGGTCCCTCTAAAGGCAGAGCAACACATTTTTAGGGACAAACATGGCGCTGTGTAAAACCTCTGAACTGGCTCACGACTGACAGAAGTAGCACCTGATCTTCACAGATACTCCACAGCCGGGGAGGGTTGTTTTGGTTTATTTTTAATAATTATTATTATTACAGACTGCAAAGTGTAGTGGAGACACAATATGTCTGTCCTTTGATAGGACAGGTATGATTTATGCAAACAGCTGAGGACACTCATGTACAGCAGCAGTCTGGGAAAAACAACCACAGAGGGACATGTGCATATGTAGCCATGCATTTGAGCTTGGACAAGTACAAAAAAAGTTCACAGCTACTATACAAGAACAGAAGTCTTTGGGTCAGGAATTTTTCTTCCTCCATTTCTGAGAGAAGACGGAATCAATCAAAGAAGTCTCAAGTCAAAACTACCAAATTCGACACCATCTTGAGTTAAGAAACAAAGACACAGATGTATGGGTATGAGAGATATCTTAACAATCGGCATTTCTGGAGACTCCCAAAAATCAAGCGGTCCTTCTGAACCCCGAAGAATAGTTCCAGCTGGCAGATGTCCATGTACATAAAGGAATTCATCCTGCTGGAGAGGGAAAGGGGTTAACATGAGCCATGGAAGACTCCAGTGCATTGGGGAGGAGGGAATATACATGCTCCAATAAGCCTTTTCTTCCCCCACAGAATTACAGAGGAGTCCAAGGTTTCATTGAAACCCCAGCTGGAAGTGGTAATTCAGCACCACCTGTCACAGCCCCGTGACGACTCCCAGGCCCTCGCTGACCTGCCCAGCCTCAGCCGCTGCCTCCACAGCCCACTGTGCTGCACCCGGAGCCCCAGTGAAGCTCTGGCTTTTCTTCTCAGACCTGCCTTGAGCTTAACCTGCCTGCCTCCAGCCCTGCACTCTTCTCCTCAGACCTGCATTATTTGTACTCCTCTCCCTAGGCCTGTCTCCACCTCATATCCTTTTGATCCACACTGGAGCCCCTGGAAAGACCCAGGCTGTGAGTGACCATTTCACCACCCAGGCATGTGGTGTGACTCTTAGGGCTGCCATGTGCAGGGCTAAGAGTTGGACTCTATGATCCTTGTGGGTCCCTTCCAATGCAGCATATTCTGTGATTATGGAATTTTCCATGTCTGGGACTGCTCATGGGTCCTACTACCAGCCCCCAGCTTTGCCCCATACTCGGGCCCCATGGCACCCTGATCATGCTGCTCCCAAGTGCTTATCATCTAACAGTATCAGACAAAAATAATTCAAAAAAGGAAAACACTATTTTTAACAAAGTATATTTTACTATTTTAAGACGACTTAGTCTGATCCAAATTCACATCTTAATAAAGATCACTGTACCATAAAATAGTCTTCAAAGATTTCTCCAGTCTTTACACAGAGAAAACTCAGGTCCAATGTGGTGTTGGTACTAAAACTTGACATAACAAGACTACTAAGGCAAAGCTGATAAAATTAGCACAGTCAAATCACAGTGATTAATACATTCTATGTCTTGTTCTTCGTTCATTACATTTTTAAATTTTCAGAAACTGCTGAGCACTGCTGCCTTTTAAAGCTACGCTGTGTTATTTCAAACCCAAACCAATACGCAAAAAAGTCACCTACGACACACAGCTGGAGAGGCTGAGAAGAGGAAAAGGGAAGACAAAGACAGGAAAACCTAAGAATCTGTATTTCAGGAGAGAAAAGCAGGCTATATAACACAGATTGAAACAGTAGTTAATTTAGCTGTCTTATACAACTAACTTGTTTGTTTGAGGCTTTAAGAATGCTTTGGCCTTTTCAAGACATATTTTACTTTTTTCTCCATGAAATAGATACATTTTTGCGGTTTCCAGTATTTTTTTATATTATCTTATGGTAGAAAATAGATATTAAAATTGACCTGAGAACAGCAAGAACTACACAACATAATATTTGTTTGTATCAGGTTATACAGGACAGGGTTTCTGAGAATAACTTCTTAGGAGATGTTAACAGTCTGCAGCTTGGTCAATTTGGGAAGTAATTGTTTTTTCAAAACCCAGTAAAAAAATATAATCTGTTAAAAATATATTTTTAAAAAGTTTCAAATTGTTGCTACCCTCATGAGTCACCTAATGCTAAGTGTTTATACCCTACAGTACCCTTGTACTTAAAGTACCCCTGTAATTAAACTAGTAATAACCTGATATTTGAAATAATAGTATTTCTAATTTTCCTATCTTAAATTAATTTAAGATACATTACTACTATACATTAAAAGATATGAACAAGACCATAGCTCAATTAGCTTACAACCTTGACAACATTTACAACAAGAAAGATATTGTAACATTATACTATGATACATATTAAAGGAAATTTTTTACCATCTGAAAGTCAGACACAGCCAAATGTAAAAAAATGGTTTTAATCATGAAAAGGATTTTGATGGGCACAAACAAGATGTTCACTGGAAAGAAGATAAGGTAAAGAATTTATAACACTTGAAGTAACTGCACTGAAGAGCTTATAACCAGACTTCAAAACCAAACCATGAACAAAAATGCAGTTTAAAAAGGTATTATAATTCAGCACTATGACAAAATGTCACCCCTAGATTTACCAGAAGTCAGAGGAAGAAAAAGTAACCACACTAAGCCTTGAACTGATATTCTGACCTAAACAGCACACTGGACTTCATAGCAATTATGAAGGACACATTACTAAAAGACAGTGAAGTAAGAAAGACTATATTATCAAAACTCCTCTATGAAATGTTTATGAACATGCTAATCTAAACTCAGAACTTAAATACACCACTTTTTTTTTTTTCATTCTAGGCAGTAATTTCACACCTACCTGGGATGCCCAGAGCAATGCATTTTAAATTTAACCACCAGGGAAATTACTACATAAGCTGGAGAAGATGAGAAAATCAGAAGAGGACTTGTGTGACTTTTGTTGTTCCTTCTTTCTTTTTTTTAATAAATTGACAAAATGGAAGGATAACAACTGGCCTTGTTAAAAGGAAAGCAGCAAGGGAAGGAAGATTAAAATAGAATTCCTCAAAGTAGGAGTACGGAACAGAAAAATACTTGTAATCTTATGGGGAAATGGGCATCCAGAGGTGATTGACAGGAGAGAATAGCTTGTTCAAAAGAATATAAAAATGAAATATATGAGTGATGACTCTTTACAAACAGGTTAGAGGAGCAAGACAGAAGTAACTGTATCTAATTTAGTCATTAGTACATCGGGGCTGACAATCACATCAGACAGATCTTAACAATGTTTACAGATCATAATAAGTCACTAACAATATTCTGGAACCACTATCTTAGAAATCAAAAAACACAGAATGAAAAAAACCCTATAAATGCTCTTTTCTTCTTGTAACCAAATAAGCAAGGATTTATTTTCCAAAACAAATGTAAGTTAACATCTTAAACTATTTAAAAGTGGTAAATTCCTGCCTCCTTCTGGGTAGCTTAGGAGTAGTACACTAGACCTGCAGAAAGAGATAAAAGGAATTTCTCTGCAGTACTGAATGTTCTGTAAGTTTGGAAGATTCTTACCCTGTATTGATGGAAATTATTTCTATCAGTGGATTCTTCCTAATCTTTGGCAAATCCAGTCGGGCTCCCCCCAAACGTTTTCCATTATCCTTTTTCTGACCCAGCAGTCTCACGGAATGACCTTCAAATTAAACAAAAAAAATGCAGTCATTACAAAGAACAAATCTCATCATAGTTGTTTTGATTTGCTCTTCTTCAGAAGTAGTGTTTATATTTCAAAGACTGAAAATGAGAATGAGATGTAATAATATATTTCCACCAGCTGGAGCATTTAAAAGGAGACACTGACAGGTAAAATAAATCATCTTAAAATGAGCAAATTATTTCATCCAATTATCTTTTCACACTTGCATTTTCAGTTTTATATGATTAAAATTATCTAAGCAGTCTCATTTTCAGATTCTCTAGCAAATAACAACATAGCAATAATATTTAAATGAGTTGTACGGCAGGATCAAAAGACTCTTCCCAAAAATTTCATTCAAACCTAAATTAGTAGGTAATAAACAACTAAATACTTTGTTAGCTTATTATATGGAGAACCAATACATTTCAAGGTTACCTGACTGTGAAAGTCTGAAAGTGCTGTGAAGCATATCCTCACATGTCCATGGCGAAGCTGACTACCAAGATTTGCACATATTCCTCCCACACCAGGACAACTGCAGGTCAGAAAACTGCCTCACAACTACTTTCCTGAAGCCATTTATATTCAGAGAGTAAAATACAAATAATTTCACCAACTGCTTACAACATCAGTCATACCACGACAAGTCCTATATTTAAAGAGCACAAATGACAGGGTTCGCTGATATTTTGAAGTGAGAAGTATGTGTGTATTATTGCATAAGGTAGACTAAAGTGTCCCCAAGTTATAAGTGTAAAACTTGTACAATTTACTCCAAAAAGCCTAGAACAGGCAGGTGAGAGACAGCAAATGAAAGCTAATTGTAGATACCCGAACAGAGTTGGAAAACCACAACTCAAACTGGAAGGAAGAGAAAGTATGTGTCTGTTGAACTTGGAAAACTCCCTGATAGTAAACCCTACAGCTTCAATCTGCCAAATATTTCAGGAAAGAAAAAACTAACCTTAAAACAGGAGGGGTGTGAAAGGAATGCATGAAACTATAGAGTACGAGTTGAGTTATATCTAGCACAGCAAAGCCTATGACCAATTCAAATCAATTAAAAACTGTATTACATCAAAGCTCCTAACTTACATTACCAAGATATTTACAAAATTAATTCCTTCATCAGTCAAAGCCTTCCCTCCCTGCCTGTTTTGAGGAGTCATAAATTAATTTTTGAATAATGTGGAATTCATGCTCTTAATTAATTTCCTTGGTATGGCAACAACAGCCTGGAAAAAACTCAACTACTTCTAGAATAACATCTTCCTCAAGTTTATTTAAAGATACATAAAAATTCTAAATCAAAAATGTGATCTAATGAACAAGTGAGCAGGACTGACCTGATAGAATAAATGTTAATACCATTAGGAGACATAATGGTTAATAATGATAGAAGACATCAAAATGTCGACAGGAAACAAAAGGCATTACTTCTGCAGTTGCATTTGACAAAAATTTCATTACATCCTGTGGTGAGTTTAGTAATATGGTGCTTGTGCTACTAGCATTTGCTAAATTACTCACTTCTACCTTTTCCTGAGAATAAAAGCAATATCCTTGTTTCACAATACCATCAGTTATTTTCTAATTTAATGCTTCATTGAGGAGCTGCGAGCATGGCACCATTTTATTTACTTGTATAACAAAAGTGAGTGCCTTAAACCAGAAACAGAGAACATTCCTTTTTGTATTTCTTAATACTGGGGTTTATTTGAAATAAACCAGTTTATCCATTTTTAAAATATTCAGCTACATTGCTGTATTAAAGGTGCATTTGGATTTATGGCTGTAAATACAGTGGAACCATTCACAGTAGTTTTAAAACAATCAGGCTTAACAACAACAAGTTTCCCAAAATTTAAAATCCTCACACTTAGAACTGGGGTCAAACCGCCATTCTTAAGTTTAAAAAACAAAATAGAAACAACAAGCCACAAAACCAAACTGCTCCCCTCCCCAAGTAATGTGTCAGAGTGCAGAACCAGAGAGGACTCATCTCCTCAGAACACGGACACTCACAAAGAGAAGCCATGTGAGTTACTGCTCTCTAACAGGAATTTAGCTCACCTTTCTCATACTTAGAGCATTACTCAAACAGGCAACCACCCCCAAAAACACCTCACAAGATCAGGACATTGCACAGATAGAATATAACTTATAGGGAGAATAAGATTGATCATCTTCTATTGCCAGAGATTTCCTTTATTCAGGAAAGAAACCCCAGCTCTGTGACCATCTCACACGCGTTCCCCTGAATGCTAACACCCACCCCAGCCCTGAACCCGAGCTCAGGAAATCTGTGGCCTGGCAATCAAATATAGCAGCTTATTCTCACATAGAATACACTTCTCATATTCCTCCTGAAGGACACTGCAGTTCGAATTAATATGAGGCTTGTAAGACCTGCGGGGTACTCAAGAATAACAACATCCCTGTACTTTTCAGTCCAGACACTAGAGGCTAAAAAAATGCCTCTAGTGGGAGATGACTTTTAGCAGAGACTTTAATGCTCCCAGAAAGCGACACACACACATCCAACTACTGTGACCTGTGTGGCAGGCACACTTAATTATTTTTCTTCAGAAGTAAACCCCCTCAATTACAGTGTTCGTGACCTTAAATCCTTTTTCCCCTACTCCATACAAGGACTATTTTGTTTCATTTTAAGTAATCACTAAAGCATCTGTTTACAGAATTGTTACTATTAATAAAACATAACTTGATCAACAGTGAATCATACTTTTTCACATGCTGTAGATCTTTTTTTCCTCATACTTATTTAAGGGAAACTTAAAAATAAGTATTTTGCCATCTTCGACTAGGAAAAAGCTAACTTTTTTTTAGATTGTCTAACCAGCACTATTAAGCCCAGACCAACATCAGGCTTAACAGAAAAAGGAGTAATTCTAAATCTCATTCATGACCTCCTCTCAAAGCTTAGAAGGGGACAAAACACTGCAATTAAGCTTTACTTCTAAAGCATTTTAAGTGATTAAGTTACCTTCTCTCTGACTTTACAGGTTGCATAACTTACCTAAGCAAAGCAGGTGTCCCAAATTTAAAAGGAGTCTTTCTTTTCATGTTTATTTTGTTTCTTTCCTTTTTATTTTTTTTTAAGTTTTGTACAACATTCTTGAAAACTGAGTTAATCACAAGTCTATTACCATAATGATGAGTGCTCCATCTCAGATATCAAACACCACTCGTTTTTTGAGGGCTCACTCTACAATGCAAGCTTTGAAACACAGCTTAAAGACAAACAGATCTAGTCAGGTTAGATAGGAAAGCCTAAATGATCTAGGCCTATTAACTGCTTCTGCTATAAAAATAACTTTTCTATTTCTACATAGTCTAGCAGCAGATAAAATTCCATTAAGAAAAGATAAAACAAAACCTGAAAAAGTTAATTAGTGGTTTAGGTCATGCTTCAGAGCAGATTTTCACTAATTAGTAGATAATTAATACAGATTACAACATAACAGAAGTATTAACCAAGTCCAGCAAGGACACTTGCAGAGCAGAATCACTCACAACAAGTGCAAATGAAATCAAGCTAGGAACAATTTAAAATTAATCAGAGCTCTCTAGTTTGCAGAACCGTTTAATATTAAATTCATCTTTACATGGAAGTCAGTAGATGCAGTTCACATTACTTGGTACTATCTGCAAGAAGGATGAGATTTGAATGAAGTAATCAGGACATTAAATCCCATTGTTAGTCTAAAAGAGGACATTTAAATGTGTCTAGTTTGATAATTCAGTATGCAAAATGAAAATATTTTCAAGGTATTTCACTTGTCAAAAAGGACACAAAGAAGTAGCACAATTTTAATGGCATGTACATATACGTTTAATAATAAATGTATGGAGAAGGGCCCATCTTGAAATACAAATATATGAAGGGAACAGGTAATGGAATTTCTTTGTCATAACATTATAGCATTAAATGGCCTGTGAACCTCAGGCTACCATTATATCCCTGTGACCTAGAACCACAGAAGCATGCTAATGATATTGGAGCAAACAGATTCAAATGGGACTGGTACTTTCATCATTTATTACAAGAATAAGTCAGGGGCAAGTAGCCTGACTTAGTAAATTTTAGTAAACTTTACCTGGCTATCAGCATTATATCAGGTACTAGTAGATCAATATTATAATAGTCAGCTTCACTCTGTCCATAGGCTGGGACCCCTCAAGAACTGCTGGGAAATTATAGCTGCTTGAAAGATGGAAGAGGGCACCCACTGAGGGTCCCCTGCACACCCCACCTGAGCTATACATTGTGCCTCTGAAACACAGCTCCCAGCCAGACACAGACTTCTTAGCTATTAGCTTCAAAGTTCAGTGCAGATACCTCACGCAGCTCAAAACCACGATTTTACAGAAAATCCTCAAAGATGCAGGAAACCCCAGCCTTGGCAGCAACCATTTCTATTGTTTTCTGCTTCTTCTGTTACCCACTCTCTCCCTTTCCCAGTTACATCACTATGCT